>NC_088242.1:11348214-11588214 GCF_036934945.1 Oncorhynchus masou masou
CACACAGACACACACAGACACATGGATAGATGAAGACACACACAGGAGTAGGCACACAGACACACACAGACACACGGATAGATGAAGACACACACAGGAGTAGGCACACAGACACAGATAGATGAAGACACACACAGGAGTAGGCACACAGACACACACAGACACACGGATAGATGAAGACACACACAGGAGTAGGCACACAGACACACGGATAGATGAAGACACACACAGGAGTAGGCACACAGACACACACAGGAGTAGGCACACAGACACACACAGGAATAGGCACACAGACACACACAGGAGTAGGCACACAGACACAGACACAAACAATAGATGAAGACACACACAGGAGTAGGCACACATACACACACAGGAGTAGGCACACAGACACACACAGGAATAGATGAAGGCACACAGACACACACACGGATAGATGAAGGCACACAGACACACACAGGAGTAGGCACACAGACACACACACACACGTATAGATAAAGACACACACAGGAGTAGGCACACAGCCACACACAGGAGTAGGCACACAACCACACACAGGAGTAGGCACACAGACACACACACACACACACAGGAGTAGGCACACAGCCACACATAGGAGTAGGCACACAGCCACACATAGGAGTAGGCACACAGACACACACACACACACACACACGCACACACACACAGGAGTAGGCACACAGCCACACACACACAGGAGTAGGCACACAGACACACACAGGAGTAGGCACACAGACACACACAGGAATAGGCACACAGACACACACAGGAGTAGGCACGCACACACACACAGGAGTAGGCACACAGACACACACAGGAATAGGCACACAGACACACACAGGAGTAGGCACACAGAAACACACAGGAGTAGGCACACAGACACACACACACACGGATAGATGAAGACACGCATACACACAAAGGAAAGCTGCAGGAGATCTTAGAGATTGGAATTTGTTAGAGACTGCTAGACACACACACACTCACTCACTCACTCCCGCACACACACGCGAAGGGAAGTTACAGGAGGTCTTACATACATACGGGGTCTTTATAGACACACAGTTTAGTAAAACTGATGGGATTATACAGAATAACATACTGTCTCATTAACTGAAAAGGTTCAGGAAAAATGGTCTGTTAAAAAAAAAAAAGCTTTTATGCTTGTCTTTACAATTAGGAGTGTATAGACTTGGTCAGAGATCTGCTGTCTGCCAACTGTTGCTACTAGCAACAAGTTAAATGTCGTCTTTTTGTGCATCCCTCGCTGCAATCTAATGTCACCATAACCCATTAACGGTTTCCTGTCTACAATGAATGAATGAGATGCTCAGAAAGACAGCCGGCTTTTGAAAGGGAAAGGACGGAGGCAGACGTTTTATTAATATTCACTCTGTTCCTACTGAGCACCATAAACGTTCTTACCTGAAGCTCTTCACAGGTCCTTGATTTTCAATGAGGAAGTCTTGGACATTCTGACCGGGAAGGAATGACAAGATTAGTATTATTTGTGAGTTGACAGCTGTCTCCAATACTCTATTTCCTATATGGTGTGCTACTTTTGACAAGGGCCCATACATAGGGCCCATACATAGGGCCCATGCATAGGGCCCATGCATAAGGCCCATGCATAAGGCCCATATATAGGGCCCATACATAGGGCCCAAGCATAGGGCCCAAGCATAGGGCCCAAGCATAGGGCCCAAACATGGCTCTTGTCAAAATTAGGGCACTATAAAGAGAATAGGGTGCCATTTGGGACACATCCGATGAGACCACATTTCTGAACACCACAAGCCTATTTATCAGTTCTGGGAATAAATACTATTTAAGATATTTCAATGACTTTCACATACATTTCGAAGTAAGTACTTGATATTTTTTATTTTGATATTTATTTCCAAATACAGTTGGAAATTATTGGTATGTATTTAAAAATACTCAAATACACAGACACATTTTCTTTTTCAAATAAAAAATAGAGCATTCTTAGATGTCATTTTTTAAATGTGAAGACTGTGCAAAGGGGTGTGTAAACTTTCACTAGGCACTGTACCTCCACGAAGTTGAGCAGTTTACCCACGGACACCTCCAAACCCTTTTTGGCCTCCTCGTTCTTCCTTAGTTGACACTCCAGAACGGCCACTCTCTTCTTCAGTTCCTCTGTCTCATCCTATCAGAACGGACAACAACACAGAGATCAGGTCATCAGCTTGGAATTTACTGAATGGCCTACATCTGGATGAGTTTTCAAGTTGAAAGATTGGCTGTATTTTCAGTAGGGCTGTCATAGCTACTCAGTTAACTTTTTGTATTTTAGTGCACAATTCTTTTTTTTTTATCGTGACTAATAATTTACCTGATTTTTCTAACTGTTACTTTGGACAAAATCAAGATGTCAATATTCTTGTAATGCTTTTTGTATAAAGAATCTTAAATTACAGCTCAATTTGAGCAAATTCTGAGTTTGCGATTAATCTTGATAAACCACAGCAAATCCTGTTATGAACACAATAAAAAATGTTTTTTTACAGCCCTAATTTTCAATAGTGACATTTTCAATAAAGTGACATTCATTGATGATAGTTTATTATTTTATAAACTATTGCAAACTAATCTATTGACTTTTCTGTCACTGCTGAAAGTGTGATACTACTTTGTTTGTTTATAAACACTTTTCCATTGACATACTATACTACTGTATGTACTCTGAGTGCCAAAAGAGTGACTGGTGATGTAATCACGGTCCAGGTACTGGTCGCTAGCCAGATCAGTACAAATAACCTGACAACTTTAAATGAACGTCACTGAGCTTCAACATTAATACATTAATGATGCAGCAGGAGCAGCTCTGGTCCTGAATAATACAAGTCAAATGCTGACCCACTTTTACTGGACAGGACAGAGAGAAAACCTGGAGTGGTTTCACATAGTACAGTAAGGAAGGGTGGGGAGTGACAGGAGTGACAGGGAGTGACAGGAGAGAAAGGAAAAGCAAGGAGGGGAGATGATGTTAAGAATGAGGGAGAAGTTTGAACTTATTTTACTCACACATGGAAGCAGGGAATCTTAGCAGGTAGAGGGGAAAACCAGGAGCTTTGCTTAGCACAGCACAGGGGCGGGGGAGGGACCTGGAAGATGGCGCCGACAGACATGGCAGCCCAGCATCCAGTTACTTTGCAGAATTTTTTTTTTTTTGTATGTACATTTTTACATTATAAGGCCAGAACTTTTTTTGTTATTACATACAGCCGGAAAAAAACTTTTAGATGTCAGAGCTACAGTAATTCACCAGCATTACGACCAGAAAAACAACTTTCCCGCATTTAATCTTTTGTTCGTACCCCCCAGATTATTGAACTTATCCCAGAGGCCGTTCCAAGACGCCACTGGCGGAAAAGAGGTATTGAGAATTGACTTGAAGTCCGACTCAGGAGGCGTACACACCATCCACAGCTTCCGAGTATTTTACTCGCTAATGTTCAGTCCTTGGACAATAAAGTACAAGAGCTCAGGGCGAGGATTTCCTTCCAGAGAGACATCAGGGACTGTAACATTCTCTGTTTCACGGAATCATGGCTCTCTCCGGATATACTCTCCCCGTCCATACAGCCAACTGGGTTCTCAGTACATCGCGCAGACAGGAATAAAGAACTCTCCGGGAAGAAGAAAGGCGAGAGTGTATGTTTCATGATTAACAACTCATGGTGTGATTGTGATAACGTACAGGAACTGAAGTCCTTTTGATCAGGCGACCTAGAATATCTCACAAACAAATATCGACCAAATTACCTCCCAAAAGAATTATCTTCAGTTATAGTCACAGCCGTGTATTTTCCCCTTCAAGTCGATACCACGACGGCCCTCAAGGAACTACATTGGACTTGTGCAAACTGGAAACCACTTATCCTGAGGCCGCATTTATTGTAGCTGAGGATTATAACGAAGCAAATGTGAGGAAAACGCTACCGAAGTTTTATTAACACATCGGTTGTAGTACTCATGCTACAAAAACTCTCGACCATTGTTACTCTCCCTTCCGGGATGGCTACAGGGCCCTCCCGTCAGCAAATCAGATCACGACTCCATTCTGCTTCTCCCTTGCTATAGGCAGAAACTCAAAAAGGAAGTACCCGTGCTAAGATCTATTCAATGCTGGTCTGACCAATCAGAATCCATGCTTCAAGATTGTTTTGATCACGCGGACTGGGATATGTTCCGGGTTGCCCCTGAGGATAACATTGACGTATACACGGACACGGTGACTGAGATCATTAAGGAAGTGCAGAGGGAATGTTGTTCCCACTGTGACTATTAAAACCTACCCAAACCAAAAACTGATGGCAGCATTCGCGCAAAACTGAAAGCGTAAACAACCTCATTTAACGACAAGGTGACTGGGCATTTGGTAGAATACAAACAATTCAATGGCTAAGGCACGAACAGTTGAAGTCGGAAGTTTACATACACCTTAGCCAAATACATTTAAACACAGTTTTTCATAATTCCCTGTTTTAGGTCAGTTAGGATGACTTTATTTTAAGAATGTGAAATCCCAGAATAATAGTTGAGAGAATGATTTGATTCAGCTTTTATTTCTTTCATCACATTCCCAGTGGGTCAGAAATTTACATACATTCAATTAGTATTTGGTAGCATTGCCTTTAAATTGGTTAACTTGGGTCAAATGTTTTGGGTAGCCTTCCACAAGCTTCCCACTATAAGTTGGGGGAATTTTGGCCCATTCCTCCTGACAGAGCTGGTGTAACTGAGTCAGGTTTGTAGGCCTCCTTGCTCGCACACGCTTTTTCAATTCTGCCCACAAATATTCTATAGGATTGAGGTCAGGGCTTTGAGATGGCCACTCCAATACCTTGACTTTGTTGTCCTTAAGCCATTTTGCCACAACTTTGGAAGTATGCTTGGGGGTCATTGTCCATTTGGAAGACCCATTTGCAACCAAGCTTTAGCTTCCGGACGGATGTCTTGATGTTGCTTCAATATATCCTCATGATGCCATCTATTTTGTGGAGTGCATCAGTCCCTCCTGCAGCAAAGCACCCCCACAACATGATTCTGCCACCCCCATGCTTCATGGTTGGAATGGTGTTCTTCGGCTTGCAAGCATCCCCCTTTTTCCTCCAAACATAACGATGGTCATTATGGCCAAACTGAAAGGCCGCTCATTTTTGTTTCATCAGAACAGAGGACATTTCTTCAAAAAGTACGATCTTGTGTGTCACCATGTGCAGCAGCAAACCGTAGTCTGGCTTTTTTATGGCTGTTTTGGAGCAGTGGCTTCTTCCTTGCTGAGAAGCCTTTCAGGTTATGTCGATATAGGACTCGTTCTATTGTGGATATAGATACGTTTGTACCAGTTTCCTCCAGCATCGTCACAAGGTCCTTTGCTGTTGTTCTGGGATTGATTTGCACTTTTCACACCAAAGTACGTTCATATCTAGGAGACAGAACGTTTCTACTTCCTGAGCGGTATGACAGCTGTGTGGTCCCATGGTGTTTATACTTGCGTACTATTGTTTGTACAGGTGAATGTGGTACCTTCAGGCGTTTGAAAATTGCTTCCAAGGATGAACCAGACTTGTGAAAGTCTACAAAAACAAATCTGAGGTGTTGGTTGATTTCTTTTGATTTTCCCTTGATGTCAAGCAAAGAGGCACTGAGTTTGAAGGTTGGCCTTTAAATACATCCACAGGTACACCTCAAATTGACACAAATGATGTCAATTAGCCTATCAGAAGCTTCTGAAGCCATGACATACTTTTCTGGAATTCTCCAAGCTGTTTAAAGGCACAGTAAACTTAGTGTATATAAACTTCTGATCCACTGAAATTGTGGTACCGTGAATTAGAGATGAAATAATCCGTCTGTAAACAATTGTTGGAAAAATTACTTATGTCATGTACAAAGTAGATGTCCTAACTGACTTGCCAAAACTATAGTTTGTTAACAAGAAATTTGTGGAGTGGTTGAAAAACTAGTTTTAATGACTCCAACCTAAGAGTATGGAAATTTCCGACTTCAACTGTGTGTGGCAGGGTCTACAGACAATCCCGGATTACAAAGGGAAAACCAGCTTCATCTTTTCAGACACTAATGTCTTGCTTCTGGACAAGCTTAACATCTTCCTTGCCCGCTTTGAGGACAACACATTCCCACCGTCATGGTCCGCTCCCAAGGACTGTGGGCTCTCGTTCTCCGTGGCCGACGTGAGTAAGACAGTTAAGTGTGTTAACCCTCACAAGACTACAGGTCTCGATGTTATCCCTAGCCGCGTCTTCAAAGCATGCACAGACCAGCTGGCTGGAGTGTTTACGGACATATTCAATCTCCCCCTATCTTAGTCTGAAGGCACCCACTTGCTTCAAGATGTCCACCCTTCTTCCTGTACCCAAGAAAGCAAAGGTAACTGAACTAAATGACTATCGACCCGTAGCACTCACTTCTATCATCATGAAGTGATTTGAGAGGCTAGTTAAGGATCATATCACCTCCACCTTACTTGACACCATAGATGCACCTCAATTTGCATACCGCCCGATAGATCCACAGATGATGCAATCGCCATTGCACCTCACACTGCCCTATCCCATCTGGACAAGAGGAATACACCATAGTACCCTCCAAGCTCATCATTAAGCTCAGGACCCTGGGTCTGAATCCCACCCTGTGCAACTGGGTCCTGGACTTCCTGATGGGCCGCCCCCAGGTGGTGAAGGTAGGAAACGACACCTCCACTACGCTGATCCTCAACACAGGGGCCCCACAAGAGTGTGTTCTCAGCCCCCTCCTCTACTCCCTGTTCATCCATGACTGCAAGGTCACACATGCTTCCAACTCAATCATCAAGTTTGCAGACGACACGACAGTAGTAGGTCTGATTACCAACAATGATGAGAGCCTACAGGGAGAAGTTGAAGGCCCTGGGAGAGTGGTGGCAGGAAAATAACCTCTCCCTCAACGTCAACAAAACAAAGGAGATGATCGTGGACTTCAGGAGACAGCAGAGCGAGCTAGCCCCTATCCACATCGACAGGACCGCAGTGGAGAAGGTGAAAAGCTTCAAGTTCCTCTGCGTACACATCACTGACAATATGAAATTGTCCACCCACACAGACAGTGTGGTGAAGAAGGTGCAACAGTGTCTTTTCAACCTTAGGAGGCTGAAGAAATCCGGCTTGGCCCATAAGACCCTCAAACTTTTACAGATGTACAATTGAGAGCATCCTGTTGGGCTGTATCAACACCTAGTACGACAACTGCACCGTCCACAACCGGAAGGGCTCTCCAGAGGATGGTGCAGTCTGCCCAAAGCATCACCGGGGCCACACTGCCTGCCCTCCAGGACCCCTACAGAACCCGATGTCACAGGAAGGTCAAAAAGATCATTAATGACATAAACCACACGAGCCACGGCCTGTTCACAACGCACAATCCAGAGGTCGAGGTCAGTACAGGTAAAGCTGTGACCGAGAGACTGAAAAGCAGCTTGTATCTCAAGCTCATCAGACTGTTAAATATCCATTACTAGCCAGCTACCACCTGGTTACTCAACCCTGCACCTTAGAGGCTGCTGCCCTATAAACATAGACATGGAATCACTGGTCACTTTAATAATGGAACACTAGTCACTTTAATAATGTTTACATACTGTTTTACGAATTTCAAGTATATACTGTACTCTACTGTATTTTAGTCAATGCCACTCAGACATTGCTTGTCCTAATATTTATATATTTCTTAATTCCATTATTTTACTTTTAGATGTGTGTATTGTTAGAACTACTGTATTGTTGGAGCCAGGAACACAGGCATTATGTGCATGTGACCAGTAACATTTTCTATTGATTTGATTTGGAGCGGACTTTACCTAGCAGCACTGGATAGGAACCTGGAGCGGACTTTACCTAGCAGCACTGGATAGGAACCTGGAGCGGACTTTACCTAGCAGCACTGGGGAGGGGAGGAACCTGGAGCGGACTTTACCTAGCAGCACTGGGTTAGGGGAGGAACCTGGAGCGGACTTTACCTAGCAGCACTGGGGAGGAACCTGGAGCGGACTTTACCTAGCAGCACTGGATAGGAACCTGGAGCGGACTTTACCTAGCAGCACTGGATAGGAACCTGGAGCGGACTTTACCTAGCAGCACTGGGTTAGGGGAGGAACCTGGAGCGGACTTTACCTAGCAGCACTGGGTTAGGGGAGGAACCTGGAGCGGACTTTACCTAGCAGCACTGGGTTAGGGGAGGAACCTGGAGCGGACTTGACCTAGCAGCACTGGGGAGGGGAGGAACCTGGAGCGGACTTGACCTAGCAGCACTGGGGAGGGGAGGAACCTGGAGCGGACTTTACCTAGCAGCACTGGGGAGGGGAGGAACCTGGAGCGGACTTTACCTAGCAGCACTGGGGAGGGGAGGAACCTGGAGCGGACTTTACCTAGCAGCACTGGGGAGGGACCTGGAGCGGACTTTACCTAGCAGCACTGGGGAGGGACCTGGAGCGGACTTTACCTAGCAGCACTGGGGAGGGGAGGAACCTGGAGCGGACTTTACCTAGCAGCACTGGGGAGGGGAGGAACCTGGAGCGGACTTTACCTAGCAGCACTGGGGAGGGGAGGAACCTGGAGCGGACTTTACCTAGCAGTACTGGGGAGGGGAGGAACCTGGAGCGGACTTTACGTAGCAGCACTGGGTTAGGGGAGGAACCTGGAGCGGACTTTACCTAGCAGCACTGGGTTAGGGGAGGAACCTGGAGCGGACTTTACGTAGCAGCACTGGGTTAGGGGAGGAACCTGGAGCGGACTTGACCTAGCAGCACTGGGGAGGGGAGGAACCTGGAGCGGACTTTACCTAGCAGCACTGGGTTAGGGGAGGAACCTGGAGCGGATAGGACAGTAGCTCGTGGGTCTGCGTACACACATCCGTACACACACATGCAGTCAGTTAGCCTGGTAAGCAAAACATTGTAGCGCCCTCTTTCTCAACAGCGAAGAGAAAAACGTTTTACAGTTCATTTCCTGCAATTCTACACATTTTGCCATGGGGCATTGCGTAAATGTTGCAGTTTTGGAACAAGTTGCACCTTGTGTGTTCTACTATTCTAACTCTCGACAGCAGTTTTTGGAAATGGATCTGCGGGCCTACAAAAGGGGAGCCGCGGGCCGCTTGTTCCTCATCCCTGCCTTAAACCAAGTTAATAATACGTGTGATTGAGGCGTTGCGGACATCTTGCTTCTGGACAAACTAAACACCTTCTTTGCCCACTTTGAGGATAACCCAGTGCCACCGACATATTGCGCTCCCAAGGACTGTGGGCTCTCGTTCTCCGTGGCCGCCGACGTCAGTAAGACATTGAAGCGTGTGATACATGTTAATGATACATGCGGTGGAGGAGTAGACTGTTATTCATTCCAACAGGGGAAGGTAGTGTAGTCTGTTAGCTCAGACTGGGCACAGGTTTAATAGGCCCCACACACGAACTGACGGACAGTGTAGTCTGTTACCTCAGACTGGGTTTATAGGCCCTGTAACACACTAAAAAAAGGAAAAGGAGAATAACATGAAAAGGAGAGAGAGAAGGAAAGACAGTACCAGAAGAGAGCAAAAAAAAAACATCTTCGCCAGGAGGTCATAGCAGTGTGTAGGGTATTGGTCCTGGTCTACAGTAGTGCACTACATGAACAATAATAGCAGTGTGTAGGGTATTGGCCCTGGTCGACAGTAGTGCACTACATGAACAATAATAGCAGTGTGTAGGGTATTGGCCCTGGTCTATAGTAGTGCACTACATGAACAATAATAGCAGTGTGTAGGGTATTGGCCCTGGTCTACAGTAGTGCACTACATGAACAATAATAGCAGTGTGTAGGGTATTGGCCCTGGTCGACAGTAGTGCACTACATGAACAATAATAGCAGTGTGTAGGGTATTGGCCCTGGTCTACAGTAGTGCACTACATGAACAATAATAGCAGTGTGTAGGGTATTGGCCCTGGTCTACAGTAGTGCACTACATGAACAATAATATCAGTGTGTAGGGTATTGGCCCTGGTCTACAGTAGTGCACTACATGAACAATACTAGCAGTGTGTAGGGTATTGGCCCTGGTCTACAGTAGTGCACTACATGAACAATAATAGCAGTGTGTAGGGTATTGGCTCTGGTCTACAGTAGTGCACTACATGAACAATAATAGCAGTGTGTAGGGTTTTGGCTCTGGTCTACAGTAGTGCACTACATGAACAATAATAGCAGTGTGTAGGGTTTTGGCTCTGGTCTACAGTAGTGCACTACATGAACAATAATAGCAGTGTGTAGGGTTTTGGCTCTGGTCTACAGTAGTGCACTACATGAACAATAATAGCAGTGTGTAGGGTATTGGCCCTGGTCTACAGTAGTGCACTACATGAACAATAATAGCAGTGTGTAGGGTATTGGCTCTGGTCTACAGTAGTGCACTACATGAACAATAATAGCAGTGTGTAGGGTATTGGCTCTGGTCTACAGTAGTGCACTACATGAACAATAATAGCACTGTGTAGGGTATTGGCCCTGGTCTACAGTAGTGCACTACATGAACAATAATAGCAGTGTGTAGGGTATTGGCCCTGGTCTACAGTAGTGCACTACATGAACAATAATAGCAGTGTGTAGGGTATTGGCCCTGGTCTACAGTAGTGCACTACATAAACAATAATAGCAGTGTGTAGGGTATTGGCCCTGGTCTACAGTAGTGCACTACATGAACAATAATAGCACTGTGTAGGGTATTGGCCCTGGTCTACAGTAGTGCACTACATGAACAATAATAGCAGTGTGTAGGGTATTGGCCCTGGTCTACAGTAGTGCACTACATGAACAATAATAGCACTGTGTAGGGTATTGGCCCTGGTCTACAGTAGTGCACTACATGAACAATAATAGCACTGTGTAGGGTATTGGCCCTGGTCTACAGTAGTGCACTACATGAACAATAATAGCAGTGTGTAGGGTATTGGCCCTGGTCTACAGTAGTGCACTACATGAACAATAATAGCAGTGTGTAGGGTATTGGCCCTGGTCTACAGTAGTGCACTACATGAACAATAATAGCAGTGTGTAGGGTATTGGCCCTGGTCTACAGTAGTGCACTACATGAACAATAATAGCAGTGTGTAGGGTATTGGCTCTGGTCTACAGTAGTGCACTACATTAACAATAATAGCAGTGTGTAGGGTATTGGCTCTGGTCTACAGTAGTGCACTACTTGAACAATACTAGCAGTGTGTAGGGTATTGGCTCTGGTCTACAGTAGTGCACTACATGAACAATAATAGCAGTGTGTAGGGTATTGGCCCTGGTCTACAGTAGTGCACTACATGAACAATAATAGCAGTGTGTAGGGTATTGGCCCTGGTCTACAGTAGTGCACTACATGAACAATAATAGCAGTGTGTAGGGTATTGGCTCTGGTCTACAGTAGTGCACTACATTAACAATAATAGCAGTGTGTAGGGTATTGGCCCTGGTCTACAGTAGTGCACTACATGAACAATAATAGCAGTGTGTAGGGTATTGGCCCTGGTCTACAGTAGTGCACTACATGAACAATAATAGCAGTGTGTAGGGTATTGGCTCTGGTCTACAGTAGTGCACTACATGAACAATACTAGCAGTGTGTAGGGTATTGGTCCTGGTCTACAGTAGTGCACTACTTGAACAATACTAGCAGTGTGTAGGGTATTGGCTCTGGTCTACAGTAGTGCACTACATGAACAATACTAGCAGTGTGTAGGGTATTGGTCCTGGTCTACAGTAGTGCACTACATGAACAATAATAGCAGTGTGTAGGGTATTGGTCCTGGTCTACAGTAGTGCACTACATGAACAATAATAGCAGTGTGTATGGTATTGGCTCTGGTCTACAGTAGTGCACTACATGAACAATAATAGCAGTGTGTAGGGTATTGGCTCTGGTCAAAAGTAGTGCACTACATGAACAATAATAGCAGTGTGCAGGGTATTGGCCCTGGTCAAAAGTAGTGCACTGCTGTATGTAGAGAATAAAGGGTATGAGACTCAGTCTGTGTTACCTGCACCTGGCTGGACTGGCCGGGCTGCTCTGTCCTCTGGGTCTGGAGCTCCGCTATCTCCGCCTCCAGGAGATGGATCACCTCCTCATAATCAATCTCCATCCCTCTGGCCTGCTTCTGGGCCGCCTCAGACAGGTGGATCCTGCTCCGCAGTGCACGGCTCTCCTCCACTCCAGACTTGACCTCCTACCATCGACAGGAGAGGACAGTTAAACAGGAGCAGGGGTACAGTAGTTCCGGGAGGTGGGCTTGTTGCTTTGAGTCCAGAGTGGACCAACTTAAACTTAAATCATATGTTTGACATCTTAAATGATCGTGGGCCCAGGTTACATGAAAAACCACATTGATATGGTCTTATAACCAATACCAGAGCGAGTGTTATGTCTCGTAAAATCCCAAGAGTAAACAGTACTGCGAGGAGCACGTTTTCCATACAGGCATTTGTATATGGACTAGCCTTCCCTTGGAGATCAAGCAAATAAAAATAGCTTTAAAAAGCAGGCATAGTTTTTCATTTAGACAAGGTTGTCTGAGTAAGAGAAACCACTCCACTGCCCCTTGTGCCCCTACTGCTGGCCAGGTGTATTTATTTAAAGGATCGGTGTGATGTGCAATTAATAGATTGTTTTAATGTGAAATGAATGTGGTTGGTTTTTAAGGTTCGGGAGAAGTGCTGTGAATAGTGACACTTTTCAGGATGTCTATATAAATGAATGTATTTATGGTTGTTCGTAATTTTGTCTTCTATTTTAATCATTATATGTGTTATTGTTTTTACCATCGAGAACACCTTTAGAAACAAACGTTTGAATTAATACTTTCAAGTGATATCCTCTGGGTCCACATTGTACATTTTGTTATATATGTCTGTGTCCCAAAATAAATTCAATTAAATAAGCAAAGTTTCAGTGCATGTTGAAATTGTGAGGGAACATTTTACTGCTTGAATGAATGAACGAACGAACGGAGGAAGGAAGGAATGAATGAATGAACGAAAGAAAGGAAGGAATGAATGAATGAAAGAAAGAATGAACGACAATGAAAAAGCAGGATGCTACATTATTTTCACAGTTTGAATGGTACTTTGCTTCAAAACAATTATTCACTTCTTCTCGAGGATTTTAGCTGTCTGGTCATTCTCTGATGGAGGATAAGTGTTCTGAGGTCATTCTCACAAGCTAGAGACAACTCGCTAGAGTAGAGAATGAGCTAGAATAGAGACAACGCGCTAGAGTAGAGTAGAGACAACGCACTGGAGTAGAGACAATGCACTAGAGTAGAGACAACTCACTAGCTACAGTAGAAACAACGGACTAGAGTAGAGACAACAGACTAGAGTAGAGACAACTCACTAGCTACAGTAGAGACAACGGACTAGAGACAAGTCACTAGCTATAGTAGAGACAACGGACTAGAGTAGAGACAATGCACTGGAGTAGAGACAACAAACTAGAGTAGAGATAATGCACTAGAGTAGAGACAACAAACTAGAGTAGAGACAACGCACTGGAGTAGAGACAACAAACTAGATTAGAGACAATGCACTGGAGTAGAGACAACGCACTGGAGTAGAGACAACGAACTAGAGTAGAGACAACGGACTAGAGACAACGCACTAGCTACAGTAGAGACCACAAACTAGAGTAGAGACAATGCACTGGAGTAGAGACAATGAACTAGAGTAGAGACAACGCACTAGCTACAGTAGAGACAACCCACTAGAGTAAAGACAACGCAGTAGAGTAGAGACAATGCACTGGAGTAGAGACAACGCAGTAGAGTAGAGAATGAGCTAGAATAGAGACAACAAGCTAGAGTAGAGTAGAGACAACGCACTGGAGTAGAGACAATGCACTAGCTACATTAGAGACAATGGACTAGAGTAGAGACAACGAACTAGAGTAGAGACAACTCACTAGCTACAGTAGAGACAGCGGACTAGAGTAGAGACAACTCACTAGCTACAGTAGAGACAACGAACTAGAGTAGAGACAACGCCCTAGAGTAGACACAAGGAACTAGAGTAGAGACAACGAACTAGAGTAGAGACAACGCACTGGAGTAGAGATAACGAACTAGCTACAGTAGAGACAACGCACTGGAGTAGAGACAGCAAACTGGAGTAGAGACAATGCACTAGAGTAGAGACAACCCACTAGCTACAGTAGAGACAAAGCACTGGAGTAGAGACAACAGACTAGAGTAGAGACAACGAACTAGCTACAGTAGAGACAACGCACTGGAGTAGTCGCTCTGGATAAGAGCGTCTGCTAAATGACTTAAATGTAAAATGTAAATGTAGAAACAGCAAACTGGAGTAGAGACAATGCACTAGAGTAGAGACAACCCACTAGCTACAGTAGAGACAAAGCACTGGAGTAGAGACAACAGACTAGAGTAGAGACAACGAACTAGCTACAGTAGAGACAACGTACTGGAGTAGAGACAGCAAACTAGAGTAGAGACAACGAACTAGCTACAGTAGAGACAATGCACTGGAGTAGAGACAACGCACTAGAGTAGAGACAACGCACTAGCAACAGTAGAGACAACGCACTAGAGTAGAGACAACACACTAGAGTAGAGACAACACACTAGAGTAGAGACAACGAACTAGAGTAGAGACAACACACTGGAGTAAACACGCTAGTGTAGAGACAACACGCTAGAGTCAACACGCTAGACATCACGCTGGAGTAGAGTCAACACGCTAGACAACACGCTTGAGTAGGGACAACGCGCTAGAGTAGTCAACACTCTAGAGTAGATTCAATATAACCAGGCAAAAAATAGTTTAAATATTTTAAACACTGTTTCCCATGCTTGTTCAATGAACCATAAACAATGAATGAACATGCACCTGTGGAACAGTCATTAAGACAATAACAGCTTACAGACGGTAGGAAGTTAAGGTCACAGTTATGAAAACGTAGGACACTAAAGAGGTCTTTCTACTGACTCTGAAATTGCTTTTCACATCCTCACACTGCTTTGTTTTAAAGATGGTATCCCCAGTAGGGGGAAAACAGCGCCACTGGCCTGCTCACCACCGTTGTTATTGTTTTTGTTGCCGAGCTGAAGATCATCATGAAAACATCAAATGTGCAGTGCATATTGTGCTCATTATTTACAATATTTACAGTAACTTCTTTGTTGTTGTAATATCACAAACGACGTGGCTGTTTCACACTAAGGATTTCAGTTTTAAAGGATTAAAAATTGAAAGTGTAATAAATAACTAGAAGCTTTCTACTCAGATTTTAACAAATTATACCAGAACCTTGCAACCCAGTACCATAGTAGAGTAGTTCAAAGTGGACGTGAGGAGAGGAGGGGTAAAATCGACCCAACCTGGACACCCACCTCAGACGTTTTCCTGAGTAGTGCAGTCCAACAGGACATGTAGGGAGCACAGGGGGGATGGTTTCAGTTCGGTTCAACTATTGCTATGTTGCGTGACGATTTGTACTGTACGACACGTTTCCCCCAAAACGGTGCGTTCTTCAACAGCCTTTGAGATACTTCTGTTCCCGTTTGGTGGGTTTGGCAAGATCAATATGGGTGTTTGACCATTTGAAATAGCAAAACTTATGCAGCACTCCATACACAATCATTCAGTACAGTACCCTTTCCATTAGATTAAAGATTGAACACTTGTGTGTATGTGTGTTGACCCAGACCTTTTTGCAGACCCAACAGGAAGTAGGGCTCTGAATCAAGGGTCAAGGGTGAATCAAGGTTCAAGGCTCCCCACTGTTTCTATTTTTGCCTGGTTATAAAACATCCAACTCTGAACTTATTATGAAGTGCTGAGATAAAAAATACGTTTTGAACAGTTTTTATGACTGAGAAATGCATATTGTGTAAGTATTTTTCCAGCATAATCAGTATACATTCTGATTAGGGCCAGGAGTTTTTCTGACCACGTGACCTGGCCTGGAAAACTCCTGGCCGTACCTGATACCATGAAAATATGGTAGATAAGTGACATTGAAGGCTGTGGCCCATTTTTACTTTTGTTACCATCTACACAAGCTGTCATCTGTTATTAAGGTGCAGCTCATACTTTTAACAAAAAAAAACATTTGGTGACGATTACTTCCGGCCTCTGAAGACCTAAAAAAACATCCTGTTTCGTGTTTCTAGTGGCATAACATGCATTGGTCAGTGAGTTTGAAACCTTTTTTACAGAAACCCCCCCTGTGCTACCCCCTACCTAGTGTTCTATTATCCATCAGTAAGTCAGTAGAAACAGGTCAAGGATGTAGCAGTCTAGTCATAACTCACATGGACATAAACAACAATTTTGACAACACATTTTCTGGGGTAATTTCTGATCTCTGCTGATGGATAAAAATAAATATCTCCCCTGGTGTCTCTCTCTCACACACACACACACACACACACTCACACACACACACACACACACTCCAGCCTAACTGTTCCTGTTGCTTCCGGTTAGAATACTGCCAATTCTATCAATTCTGAGAACCGACGTTCCGAGAAGAGAGGAGGAGAGAGAGACAGAGAGAGAGAGAGAGAGAGAGAGAGAGAGAGAGAGAGAGAGAGAGAGGCAGAGAGGCAGAGAGGCAGAGAGACAGAGAGACAGAGAGAGAGAGAGAGAGAGAGAGAGAGAGAGAGAGAGAGAGAGGGAGAGAGGGAGAGAGAGAGAGAGAGAGAGAGAGAGAGAGAGAGAGAGAGAGAGAGAGAGAGAGAGAGAGAGAGAGAGAGAGAGGGATAAGACTTAAGCTGGGATAGATCACAGGGAAAGACATGACGAAGCAGAGAAAGCCCTCCATAACGTATCAGTATAAATATGTACACTATCGTTCAAAAGTTTGGGGTCACATAGAAATTATCTTGTTTTTGAAAGAAAACCACATTTTTGGTCCATTAAAATAACATCAAATTGAACAGAAATACAGTGTAGACATTGTTAATGTTGTAAATAACTATTGTAGAAACGGCAGATATTTTATGGAATATCTACATTGGCGTACAGAGGCCCATTATCAGCAACTATCACTCCTGTATTCCAATGGCACGTTGTGTTAGCTAATCCACGTTTATAATTTTAAAAGGCTAATTGATCATAAGAAACCCCTTTTGCAATTATGTTACCAGAGATGAAAACTGTTGTCCTGATTAAAGAAGCAATAAAACTGGCCTTTAGACTGGTTGAGTATCTGGAGCATCAGCATTTGTGGGTTCAATTACAGGCTCAAAATGGCCAGAAACAAATAACTGTTGAAGGCCAGCATCCCGGAGTCGCCTCTTCACTGTTGACGTTGAGACTGGTGTTTTGTGGGTACTATTTCATGAAGCTGCCAGTTGAGGACTTGTGAGGCGTCTGTTTCTCAAACTAGACACTCTAATGTATTTGTCCTCTTGCTCAGTTATGCACCGGGGCCTCCCACTCTTCTTTCTATTCTGGTTACAGTCAGTAACATATACAGGATGCTACCCTCTACAACATAACCTTCACTCCAAATCAAAACTCAAAACCTACAACCTGATTTTGGATGGAATTACAGAATCACCTGGACGGCTTACAACTACCAAATACTTTTATTCCAACGCTATACAGCAAATGCTCTGGAAAACAACAGAAACCTGAAAACACCATCCAACCTGGAACTGAATGAGTAATGTTTAGTCTGAAGCTATATTTTATTTCCAAAAGCCAAGAAGAAAAACGCATTACATTACTTCATAATGACTGAATGATAAATTAAGGCTGCCAAGCTTGA
This sequence comes from Oncorhynchus masou masou, assembly GCF_036934945.1. Lineage (NCBI taxonomy): Eukaryota > Metazoa > Chordata > Actinopteri > Salmoniformes > Salmonidae > Oncorhynchus > Oncorhynchus masou. The sequence goes on from NC_088242.1 coordinate 11,366,074, forward strand.
TACAACTTCAATTAGCACTGACGTGTCAAGTGAGAGGTGTCAAATCCCTTTAGCCCAACAATGGCAGGAGAGTCGCACAGTCTAGTCCAACCAAATGGAGAGGCCTTAGAAGCTGCCTCCCACTGTTCAGAGGTAATTCAAATACAGTACCCTGTGTATGTAAAGAACGATAAGGCAAGAAAAGATCACAAAATGAAGCTCCTTATGGAAAGTCAAGAGACACTTTTTGCTGACTATTATAAAAATGGGCACATCAGCAACCTCCTCTTCTACACAAACCATCCCCTGGCACGGCACAGTGCTATATTAGCACACTACCCCTTTGTTAAGAGAGGGGGTGTTGACGAGGGGTGGAAACTCAGGATACTAGACAACGAAGACTCTGAGTCAGCTAATATACATCTCTATAAGTCTTGAACAGTAATGGTACAGGTGAACCCCAAACAGTTTCAGCTGGACTTTCACCTACTCAAAGAATTAGCCCAGCAGGAGAAGCTCTCCCTTGAGAAAGATACAATTTGACATACCAATTAGGATCTGGCTAAACCCTTTAAAGTTGTGAGGTCTGGGGTCCGCTCACCAACCAATAATTCACAAAATGGGACAAACACCAAATTGAGACTCTGCATGTAGAATTCTGAAAAAATATCCTCTGTGTACAACGTAAAACACCAAATAATGCTTGCAGAGCAGAATTAGGCATATACCCACTAATTATCAAAACTGGTTAACCTTTTTTTTTTTTTTTACTATGACTTTTGTAATGGGTTTATTCTTTTGGAGCTTCTGTGAGTGTAATGTTTACTGTTCATTTTTATTGTTTATTTCACTTTTGTATATTATCTACTTCACTTGCTTTGACAATATGTTAATATGTTTCCCATGCCAATAAAGCCCCTTGAATTGAGAGAGAGAGGTAGAGACGTCGAGAGGTAGAGACAGGGGAAGGAGAAAGCAAGAGAAGTATGTGCATGTGTATGAGTCCATGTATGAGTGTGTGTGCCCCAATGTCCATGTCAAATACTAATCTTGGTGACCTTGGACACTAATGACAAATTGGAATGTTTCCCATTTCTTCATCTCTCCATCTTCATCTCCCCTTCCCCCCCTCAGCTCTACAAAATAACCCTAATCGAGTCATACCAGTTGGCAATATAACCCTTCAAAGAGAAACAGCAGGTCTTTCCCCTGGTTCAATTCAATACTTCCACTCTGTATGCATATTTCATACATTTTTCTTGTAAATAATTTATTTTATTTATCCGCTTGTGCAATGTTTTCTGTGTGCTATCTGGGGTGACCAACCTGGACTCAGGGGTAGACTTAACATAGTAAACTTAAATCTTTCTCCCTCCCTTTAATATGATAGGATTAGGGGTTAAGGTTAGTGGAAGGGTTACCCAGCTAGTACATATTTTTGTTTTGGACCTTGGTGAGTGTGTTGTTGTCCTACGGTTATTTTGCATACAACCTTCCCACAACGTTCTGGGAATGGTGCAGGACACCCAGCTAGCACATAATGTTCCGAGAACCATATGTTTCTTAAGTGGGAATTTCAGAAGTTTAGCATTAAGAAAACATTCAGGGATCCATAGTAAAACATTCTCAGACGCTCCATGAAACCTAAAAATGTAAGTTCCCAGAACAGGCAAAAATGTTACTTCCATTCTCAGAACGTTTAAAACAGTCTTACCAGTTAGGAAACATATGTCTTTGTTCCCAGAACCAATGGGAAACCAAAAACATATGTTCCCACAACTTCCAAGGAACCAAATGTGCTAGCTGGGAAAACTTAGGGTTAGGGGTTAGGGTTAAGATTAGGCGAAGGGTTAGCTGACATGCTAAGTAGCTGCAAAGCAGCTAAAATGTAGCAAGTGGTTGCAAAGTTGCTACTAACTAGCTAAAATGATCTGTGATGCGATTCGAACGGGCAACCTTTGGGTTGTGATACGCCCACCCATCCTCCCCGACCAACCTCCCTCCCGTTTGAGTGTCACAGATTTAAATTGACCATGTTACTTTGACTCTTTGAGGCCAGGCTGGGGTGACAGCAGGAGTTTAGCTATGTAAAGCTGCTGAGCAGTGGTGGAAAAAATACCCAATTCTCATACTGGAGAAAAGTAAAGATACCTTATAACGGAAAATGGCTCAAGTAAAAGTGAAAGTCACCCAGGAAAATACTATTTGAGTAAAAGTCTAAAAATATTTAGTTATACTTAAGTATCAAAACTAAAAGTATAAATAGTTTCAAATTAATTGTATTAAGCAACCCAGACAGCACCATTTTCATACGGATATCATGGGGACAACATTTACAAACGAAGCATGTGTGTTTAGTGAGTAAGCCAGATCAGAGGCAGTTGGTATGACCAGGAATGTTGTCTTAAGTGTGTGAATTGGACCATTTTCCGGTCCTGCTAAGCATTCAAAATGTAAGGAGCACTTATGGGTGTCAGGGAAAACGTATGGAGTAAAAAGTACATTGTTTTCTTTAAATTACAAGTTGTCAAAATGATAAATAGTACAGATAGACCCCCAAAACGACTTAATTAGTACTTTAAACCACTGCTGCTGAGCCTGTAGCTGTGGAGTCTGCAGGGGATCACTATAGAGAGCTCTTCAATGTAGCATACAAAATGGCACCCTATTCCGTATATAGTGCACTACTTTTGACCCTATGAAGTTCACTACTTTTTTGAATAGCGTGCTATTTGGATGGACCCTGGTGAAAAGTAGTGCAATATAAAGGGAATAGGGTGCCATTTGGGATGCAGGTAAATATAATCTAGAAAGAGAACATGACTGATGCAAAATAATCAGAAAACCTGAATAATTTGTGATTTTGGCAATGAGGGCCGTTATCTACTTCCCCAGAGTCAGATAAATGTATTTATGTCTCTGTGTCCAGTATGAAGGACACCCACGGGTGGTGAGAGTAGGCAACAACACATCCGCCATGGTGACCCTCAACACAAGGGCCCCTGTTCACCCACGACTGCGTTGCCGCACACAACTCCAACGCCATCATTAAGTTTGCAGACGACACAACAGTGGTAGGCCTGATCACCGACAATGATGAGACAGCCTAAAGGGAGGAGGTCAGAGACAAGTCAACAACCTCTCCCTCAACGTCAGCAAGACAAAGGAGCTGATTGCGGACTACAGGAAACGAAGGGCCGAGCGCGCCCGCATCCACATCGACAGGGCATGTCGAGAGCTTCAAGTTCCTCTGTGTCAACATCACTAAGGAATTACCATGGTCCGCACAGCACACACCAACACAGTTGTGAAGAGGGCACGACAACACCTCTTCCCCCTCAGGAGACTGAAAAGATTTGTCACAGGCCCAGGTCACAGACGTGACAGAGTCTGGAGACGCCGTGGAGAACGTTCTGCTGCCTGCAACATCCTCCAGCATGACCGGTTTGGCGGTGGGTCAGTCATGGTGTGGAGTGGCATTTCTTTGGGGGCGCCGCAGAGCCCTCCATGTGCTCGCCAGAGGTAGCCTGACTGCCATTAGGTACCGAGATGAGATCCTCAGACCCCTTGTGAGACCATATGCTGGTGCAGTTGGCCCTGGGTTCCTCCTAATGCAAGACAATGCTTGACCTCATGTGGCTGGAGTGTGTCAGCAGTTCCTGCAAGAGGAAGGCATTGATGCTATGGTCTGGCCCGCCCGTTCCCCAGACCTGAATCCAATTGAGCACATCTGGGACATCATGTCTTGCTCCATCCACCGATGCCACGTTGCACCACAGACTGTCCAGGAGTTGGCGGATGCTTTAGTCCAGGTCTGGGAGGAGATCCCTCAGGAGACCATCCGCCACCTCATCAGGAGCATGCCCAGGCGTTGTAGGGAGGTCATACAGGCACGTGGAGGCCACACACACTACTGAGCCTCATTTTGACTTGTTTTAAGAACATTACATCAAAGTTGGATAAGCCTGTAGTGTGGTTTTCCACTTTAATTTTGAGTGTGACTCCAAATCCAGACCTCCATGGGTTGATAAATTTGATTTCCATTGATAATTTTTGTGTGATTTTGTTGTCAGCACATTCAACTATGTAAAGAAAAAAAGTATTTAATAAGAATATTTCATTCATTCAGATCTAGGATGTGTTATTTTAGTGTTCCCTTTATTTTTTTGAGCAGTATATATATATATATATATAATTATTTTTTTAAATGCCTCATGCCCCAGCACGTTGACTCTGTACTGGGACCTCATGTATACAGCAAAGTTATTGTTACGCTTGGTGTATTTATTCCTCATTTAATTATTTTTGAATTATGTATATTTTTTCTCTCTCTGCATTGTTGGAAGTAAGTTTTTCACTGTTAGTCTACACCTGTTGTTTGCAAAGCATGTGACAATTTCTTTTGACTATACATGACCATACCAACCCAGTGTAGTGTACGCAGAAGGTTAAATAGTTACACTGCTGAATACACAGACGAAGCTAGAGTTTAGAGTTACTCGCACACAGCTAAACCTGTTTGTGTGTGTGTGTGCATGTGTTTGTGTGTGTGTGTGTGTGTGTGAGTGTGAGTGTGAGTGTGAGTGTGAGTGTGAGTGTGTGTGTGTGTGTGTGAGTGTGAGTGTGTGTGTGTGTGTGTGTGTGTGTGTGCATGTTTGTGTGTGTGTGAGTGTGAGTGTGAGTGTGTGTGTGTGTGTGTGTGTGTGTGTGTGTGTGTGTGTGTGTGTGTTTGTGTGTGAGTTTGTGTGTGTGTGAGTGTGAGTGTGTGTGTGTGTGTGTGCATGTTTGTGTGTGTGTGAGTGTGTGTGTGTGTTTGTGTGTGTGTTTGTGAGTGCGAGTGCGAGTGCGAGTGCGAGTGCGAGTGTGAGTGTGAGTGTGAGTGTGAGTGTGAGTGTGAGTGTGAGTGTGTGTGTGTGTGTGTGTGTGTGTGTGCGTTTGTGTGAGTGTGAGTGTGAGTGTGAGTGTGTGTGTGTGTGTGTGTGTGTGTGTGTGTGTGTGTGTGTGTGTGTGTGTGTGTGTGTGTGTGTGTGTGTGTGTGTGTGTGTGTTAGTGTGTGCATGTTTGTGTGTGTGCATGTTTGTGTGTGTGCGTGTGTGTGTGTGTGTGTATGTGTATGTGGCGCGTGTATTTGCATGTGCTTGTGTGTTTGTTACAGTAGAGCTTTAACCTGAAAGCCAGGGAGTGACTACATAAAGTGCTTTCAGGAAAGTATTCACACCCCTTGACTTTTTCCACATGTTGTTTTACAGCCGGAATTTAATATGTATTAAATTGAGATGTTGTGTCACTGGCCTTCACACCACATAATGTCAAAGTGGAAAGATGTTTTTAGAATTTTAAACAAATTAATAAAACATTAAATGCTGAAATGTTTTGAGTCAACAAGTAAACCCCTTTGTTATGGCAAGCCTAAATAAGTTTAGGAGTAATAGTCTGCTAAACAAGTCACATAATAAGTTGCATGGACTAATGGTGTTTAACATGAATTTCAAAAACAGATTCAACCACAGACCAGGGAGGTCTTAAATGCCTCGCGAAGAAGGGGACATATTGGTAGATGGGGTAAAAAAGCAGACATTGAATATTCCCTTTGAGCATGTTGACGTTAATAATTACACTTTGAATGGTGTATCAATACACCCAGTCACTACGAAGATACAGGCATCATAACTAACTGAGTTGCCAGAGAGGAAAGAAACCGTTCAGGGATTTCACCATGAGGCAAATGGTGACTTTACAACAGTTACGGAGTTTAATGATTAAGATCGGAGAAAATGGAGGATTGATCTACAACATTGTAGTTACTCCACAATACTAACCTAAATGAGAATAAAATAAAAGCCTGTACATCATAAAAATATTCCAAAACATGCATCCTATTTGCTATAAGGCACTAAAACAGCAAAAAAATGTACTTTATGTCCTGAATATAAAGCGTTATGTTTGGGGCAAATCCAACACATCACAGAGAACCACTCTTCATATTTTCAAGCATGGTGGTGGTTGCATTCTGTTATGGGTATGCTTGTCATTGGCACGGACTAGGGAGTTTTTTTTATATAAAAATAAATGGAATAGAGCTAATCACAAGCAAAATCCTAGAGGAAAACTTGGTTTAGTCTGCTTTCCACCTTTCAGCAGGGGTTGATTACCTAGACGACATTGAATCTTCCTTAGTGGCCGAGTTACAGTTTTGACTTAAATCTGCTTGAAAATCTAATGTCAAGACTTGAAAATGGCTGTCTAGCAATGATCAACAAGCATCTTGACAGAGCTGGAAGAATTTAAAAAATATGAATGTGCAAATATTGTTAAAAAAAAACAGGTGTGCAAAGCTCTTAGAGATTTACCCAGAAAATCTCACAATTGTAATCACTGCCAGAGGTGATTCTAACATGTATTGACTTCAGGATGTGGTCATAGCTGGTGGAAGAGAGAGGTGAGCACAGGAACATCCTGTCTGCCTCCTGACTGTTCATATCCTTATCCTGGAACATCCTGAGTATTGACTCAGGGGGTTGAATACTTATCTAATCAATATATATTAGTGTATCCATTATACCCGGCACAGCCAGAAGAGGACTGGCCACCCCACATAGCCTGGTTCCTCTCTAGGTTTCTTCCTAGGTTTTGGCCTTTCTAGGGAGTTTTTCCTAACCACCGTGCATCTACACCTGCATTGCTTGCTGTTTGGGGTTTTAGGCTGGGTTTCTGTACAGCACTTTGAGATATCAGCTGATGTACGAAGGGCTATATAAATAAATTTGATTTGATTTGTATTCATTATTTATTTATTTATTCCACTTTGAGTATTTTCTGTAGATTTTTCACACAAAAAAAATGACAATTAAATCCATTTTAATCCCACCTTGTAACAGAACAACATTTTGGAAAAGTCAAGTAGAGTGAATACCTTATGAAGGCATTGCATGCAGTCATTGTCGTGACAAACATGCAGTTAAGAAGGAAGTATATGAAAGACAGAAAGACCATCCCGGTTCCTTATGGGCATATTAATATTGCCTGTGGATAAATGTGGATATTGATCTGTGCTCTTTACGCAACAGAATATGCATCTCAAATGGCACCCTATTCCCTATATAGTGCACTACTCTGGTCAAGTTGTCCATTATAGGGAATAAGGTACCATTTGGGACGCATCCAGAGTGTGTGGGAGACCGACCCGTAGAGGAGTGGAGGTGAGGCCAAGTGTGCTGTGTCTATGACTCACAATACAGAGAGGGTCTATTTATTTATTTTACTAAGGGTCCACCCTCTTCTGTGTTCCCTGGAGTCTCGCACTTCATCCAGTGAGTTTGTTACACTGTTCTGTCTGTTTCTCCCACCTACACACGGTACTGTAAGTTCTGCTACTACAGGATGTGCTAAACCCAGTGCTCTCAACAAGCTCAGGGTGCGCTTCCGAAATGATACCCTATTCCCTATATACAGTAGTGCACTACTTTTGAACAGAGCCCTGGTCAAAGAAGTGCACTATAAGCCGGAATAGTGTGTTATTTGGGAAGTGTACTCAGAGCATGCTTAGGGATGATGGCATGCGTTGAAGGGACCGTGACTGCTCTAGTAGCACTAAGGTTGATTAAAACCACTTAGTGATGTGGTTCAAGGAGTTTATAATGAGTGGTCTGTTTGTTTCAGTATGGGATGCTCATGTGGTTTGGTGTATGTAGTATTGGATACTCTGGGCTGATCAGTTTATAATGAGTGGTCTGTTTGTTTCGGTATGGGATGCTCATGTGGTTTGGTGTATGTAGTATTGGATACTCTGGGCTGATCAGTTTATAATGAGTGGTCTGTTTGTTTCAGTACGGGATGCTCATGTGGTTTGGTGTATGTAGTATTGGATACTCTGGGCTGATCAGTTTATAATGAGTGGTCTGTTTGTTTCGGTATGGGATGCTCATATGGTTTGGTGTATGTAGTATTGGATACTCTGGGCTGATCAGTTTATCGGTTGTGTCTGAATTCTCCTTCTTGTGCTCTAATTAGTAATCTTTTTTGTGGTATGTGAAAATAGAACGTTGTATATGTGAAATTTCCAAATTGTAGTTAAAGCTTTAAATGCGTAGTTATTTTGGCTTTTCATCGAGTAGAATTCGCTGCACACTATAGCAAAGGGGAATCTTCTTTCCAAACCCATGTGCGTTTGACAACAGCTTATAATCGGATAAGGAGACTCGCTTTACCAAAATGAACGAATGCTGGGATCAACACAATTGCGCATTACACGACTCACTGTTAGAATGTTTGAGCTAGTACGTTTATATTTGTTGCTTATTGAATGCAGTTTTACTAAACAATATGTTCTAAATAGTATGTAGTACGATTAGTACACAGTATGGCTTTTTAGTAAGTAGTAGGCAAGACACAGCCATTCACAAGACAATCCTGTTATTGTATTACTGTATGAATATCATAGGCTAAGACCAAGAAAAGACCCTTGCTTGCTCAATATAAGCTGGGAACTAAGGATACATTTTGAAGATATAGTGCTCGTATGCTACCACTTCCTGACTGGTCATTAATGAAGCTTGAGTTGGACTGTGGCTCGTTCTCTGTATCTTTATAACCAAGCTCCAAGTGATTCACTTAAAAAAAAATGTTTTATCTGTTCCAAAGTGTAATTTAAATGCATTCCAGGTGACTACCTCATGAATCTGGTTGAGAAAATGCCAAGAGTGTGCAAAGTTGTCATCAAGACAGCTGGCTACTTCAAAGAATCTCAAATATCTTTTGATTTGTGTAACACTTTTTTTGGTTACTACATGATTCCATATGTGTTATTTCATAAATATTTCATAAAGAAAAACCCTGGAATGAGTAGGTGTGTCGAAACGTTTTTCACTTGGACAGTATGCACTTTAAGTGTGCTTGTGCAGAACTCCCTCTGGTGAATGGGGAAACATCTAAGCAACCCCCCCCCCCAGATAAACTGTACTAACACACCTGTTTGACATTGTTCAGCTCTCCCTGCATCTGCAGTTGAAGTCTCTCGGACTCTGCCAACTGCTCCTGAAGAATGTAGAGACACGGCAACAAAAAATAACATAAATTGTCTATATACTATATATGCTCATGTATTCACGTTTCTGTTTTCTGACCTACTAATGTTAGATATCTCGAACTCCGGTAATATGTACCTGTAGTTTCTTGATTTCTCTCAGAGCCTCAATGTGGTCCTTCCTCAGTCTCTCCATCTCCTCTAGGTCATCAGAGTCAGACAGTGAAGACTGATAGATAGACAGACGGACAGCTTTAATGCATATAAAAACACACTACTATACTACACATATTACACCTTCAAGCAGAGCATCAACAGGGCAACATTCATAACCACTGCATGTCAAGTTTACTACAGCAAACATTAACGCTACAACAGACAAACACTCTTTGGGGCTGTTTCCCAGACATAGATTAAGTTTAGTCCTAGACTACAAAGCACTTTTAATAATGGAGATTCTCAATTGAGCTTCCTTTTTAGTCCAGGACCAGGTTTAACATGTGTCCGGGAAAACGTCCCTTTGATTTAGCATACAGATGTAAGATCTTAATTTGATCACCCTGTTGCAGGAGAAATGCCGAGAAAGGTAATGCAATGCAGGACATTTAAAACATGTCGTAGTGTATTTGAGGTTTAAAAAGGCTTCTGAAGTTTGTAATTTCCACTTTGAAATTTCTGACTTGATTTTCCCTCAAGAAAAATGAATCAACCCCTCTAAAAATGTCCACATGATAATTCACATTCCTGTTATTTTATTTTCCTGTTGTAGCAATTTGGGTCAAAGTAAGATCCTACAACTGTAAGACATAGATCTGCAAATTATTTTCAAAATTATCATACCTATATCAAATTTCACAGTCTGACGTGCACGTAAACAACTACAGTACATTAGATTTTATATATTTACACAGGAAACCCATTGAGGCTGGAGTGTGCAGATTTAATATATCCTACCTGTGATTTGGTGGGTGACTCTAGGAGGCTGGAGAGGTCTTCTGACACGAACTTTAACCTCTGACCTCCCACCTCTGACTCCTCAAACTGTAGCTTGAACAGCTCCCGCGTCAGCGTCTCAAAGTCTGTACACAGAGAGGCAACGTGTGTTTTATAATCACAATCTATAAATACAGTGCATTCGGAAAGTATTCAGACTCCTTGACATTTTCCACATTGTTACATTACAGCCTTGTTCTAAAATTGATTAAACAAAATGTTTTCCTCATTAAATATACACACAATACCCCATAATTACAAAGCAAAAACAGGTTTAGGAGTTTTTGCTAATTTATTTCACTTAAAAAGATAACTTTTTTTTTTTAAGTATTCAGACCATTTGTTATGAGACTTGAAATTGAGCTCCGGTGCATCCTGTTTCCATTGATCATCCTTGAGATGTTTCTACAACTTGATTGGAGTCCACCTGTAGTAAATTCAATTGATGGGACATGATTTGGAAAGGCACACATCTGTCTATATAAGTTCCCACAGTTGACAGTACATGTCAGAGTAAAATCCAAGCCACGAGGTCAAAGGAATTGTCCGTAGAGCTCCGAGACAGGATTGTGTGGAGGCACAGATCTGGGGAAAGGTACCAAAACATTTCTGTAGCATTGAATGACCCCAAGAACACAGTGGCCTCCATCATTCTTAAATTGAAGAAGGTGAAATCCCTGAGCGGTGTCCTTCCTATGAAAGCAATTGAGTTAGGAAGGACACCTGTAACTGTGTATCTGTGTAATTAATAACTTCACCATGCTCAAAGGGATATTCAATGCCTGCTTTTTTTACCCATCTACACTACCGGTCAAAAGTTTTAGAACATCTACACTTTAGCTCAGTGCAAACGTTGCCTGTAATCCATGGCTTCTGGTTGGGATATGTACGTACAGTCACTGTGGGGACGACGTCCTCGATGCATTTATTGATAAAGCCAGTGACTGATGTGGTGTATTCCTCAATGCCATCGGAAGAATCCCGGAACATATTCCAGTCTGTGATAGCAAAACAGTCCTGTAGTTTAGCATCTACTTCATCTGACCACTTTTTCAATCGACCGAGTCACTGGTGCTTCCTGCTTTAATTTTTGCTTGTAAGCAGGAATCAAGGGGATGGAATTATGGTCAGATTTGCCAAATGGAGGGTGAGGAAAAGCTTTGTACACGTCTATGTGTGTGGAGTAAAGGTGGTCTAGAATGTTTTCCCTCTGGTTGCACATTTAACATGCTGATAAATCAGTTCTCTTTCATTTCTAAGTTTCCCTGCATTAATGTCCCCGGGCCACAAGGATGAATGTTTTCGGGTTTGCTTTTGGCGGTATACAGCTCATTGAGTGCAGTTTAGTGCCAGCATCGGTCTGTGGTGGTATGTAGACAGCTACGAAAAATACAGCTCAAGGGCCTCCTGGGTGGCGCAGCTGTACTGCAGCACCAGCTGTGCCACCAGAGACTCTGGGTTCGCGCCCAGGCTCTGTCGTAACCGGCCGCTACCGGGAGGTCCATGGGGCACCGCACAATTGGTATAGCGTTGTCCGGGTTAGGGAGGGATTGGCCGGTAGGGATATCCTTGTCTCATCGAGCACCAGCGACTCCTGTGGCAGGCCGGGAGCAGTGTGTGCTAACCAAGATTGCCAGGTGAACAGTGTTTCCTCTGGCACATTGGTGTGGCTGGCTTCCGGTTTGGATGCACGCTGTGTTAAGAAGCAGTGCAGCTTGGTTGGGTTGTGTATCAAAGGACACATGACTTTAGTCTCTCCCGAGCCTGTACGGGAGTTGTAGCGATGAGTTCAAATCAAATTTTATTTGTCACATACACATGGTTAGCAGATGTTAATGCGAGTGTAGCGAAATGCTTGTGCTTCTAGTTCCGACAATGCAGTAATAACCAACAAGTAATCTAACTAACAATTCCAAAACTACTGTCTTATACACAAGTGTAAGGGGATAAAGAATATGTACATGAAGATATATGAATGAGTGATGGTACAGAGCAGCATAGGCAAGACACAGTAGATGGTATCGAGTACAGTATATACATATGAGATGAGTATGTAAACAAAGTGGCATAGTTAGTGGCTAGTGATACATGTATTACATAAAGATGCAGTAGATGATATAGAGTACAGTATATACGTATACATATGAGATGAATAATGTAGGGCATGTAAACATTATATTAGGTAGCATTGTTTAAAGTGGCTAGTGATATATTTTACATCATTTCCCATCAATTCCCATTATTAAAGTGGCTGGAGTTGAGTCAGTGTGTTGGCAGCAGCCACTCAATGTTAGTGGTTGCTGTTTAACAGTCTGATGGCCTTGTGATAGAAGCTGTTTTTCAGTCTCTCGGTCCCAGCTTTGATGCACCTGTACTGACCTCGCCTTCTGGATGATAGCGGGGTGAACAGGCAGTGGCTCGGGTGGTTGTTGTCCTTGATGATCTTTATGGCCTTCCTGTAACATCGGGTGGTGTAGGTGTCCTGGAGGGCAGGTAGTTTGCCCCGGTGATGCGTTGTGCAGACCTCACTACCCTCTGGAGAGCCTTACGGGTGTGGGCGGAGCAGTTGCCGTACCAGGCGGTGATACAGCCCGCCAGGATGCTCTCGATTGTGCATCTGTAGAAGTTTGTGAGTGCTTTTGGTGACAAGCCGAATTTCTTCAGCCTCCTGAGGTAGAAGAGGCGCTGCTGCGCCTTCTTCATGATGCTGTCTGTGTCAGTGGACCAATTCAGTTTGTCTGTGATGTGTATGCCGAGGAACTTAAAACTTACTACCCTCTCCACTACTGTTCCATCGATGTGGATAGGGGGGTGTTCCCTCTGCTGTTTCCTGAAGTCCACAATCATCTCCTTAGTTTTGTTGACGTTGAGTGTGACGTTATTTTCCTGACACCACACTCCGAGGCTCAGAACGCACCCTTGTGGGGCCCCAGTGTTGAGGATCAGCGGAGTGGAGATGTTGTTGCCTACCCTCACCACCTGGGGGCGGCCCGTCAGGAAGTCCAGTACCCAGTTGCACAGGGCGGGTTCGAGACCCAGGGTCTCGAGCTTGATGACAAGCTTGGAGGGTACTATGGTGTTAAATGCCGAGCTGTAGTCGATGAACAGCATTCTCACATAGGTATCCCTCTTATCCAGATGGGTTAGGGCAGTGTGCAGTGTGGTTGAGATTGCATCGTCTTTGGACCTATTTGGGCGGTAAGCAAATTGGCGTGGGTCTAGGGTGTCAGGTAGGGTGGAGGTGATATGGTCCTTGACTAGTCTCTCAAAGCACTTCATGATGACGGAAGTGAGTGCTACTGGGCGGTAGTCGTTTAGCTCAGTTACCTTAGCTTTCTTGGGAACAGGAACAATGGTGGCTCTCTTGAAGCATGTGGGAACAGCAGACTGGTATAGGGATTGATTGAATATGTCCGTAAACACACCAGCCAGCTGGTCTGCGCATGCTCTGAGGGCGCGGCTGGGGATGCCGTCTGGGCCTGCAGCCTTGCGAGGGTTAACACGTTGAAATGTTTTACTCACCTCGGCTGCAGTGAAGGAGAGTCCACATGTTTTCGTTGCAGGCCGTGTCAGTGGCACTGTATTGTCCTCAAAGCGGGCAAAAATGTTATTTTGTCTGCCTGGGAGCAAGACATCCTGATCCATGACTGGGCTGGTTTTCTTTTTGTAGTCCGTGATTGACTGTAGACCCTGCCACATACCTCTTGTGTCTGAGCCGTTGAATTGAGATTCTACTTTGTCTCTATTCTGACGCTTAGCTTGTTTGATAGCCTTGCAGAGGGAATAGCTGCACTGTTTGTATTCGGTCATGTTACCAGTAACCTTGTCCTGATTAAAAGCAGTGGTTCGCGCTTTCAGTTTCACGCGAATGCTGCCATCAATCCACGGTTTCTGGTTTGGGAATGTTTTAATCGTTGCTATGGGAACAACATCTTCAACGCACGTTCTAATGAACTCGCACACCGAATCAGCGTATTCGTCAATGTTGTTGTTTGACGCAATACGAAACATATCCCAGTCCACGTGATGGAAGCAGTCTTGGAGTGTGGAATCAGCTTGGTCGGCCCAGCGTTGGACAGACCTCAGCGTGGGAGCTTCTTGTTTTAGTTTCTGTCTGTAGGCAGGGATCAGCAAAATGGAGTCGTGGTCAGCTTTTCCGAAAGGAGGGCGGGGCAGGGCCTTATATGCGTCGCGGAAGTTAGAATAACAATGATCCAAGGGTTTGCCAGCCCTGGTTGCGCAATCAATATGCTGATACAATTTAAGGAGTCTTGTTTTCAGATTAGCCTTGTTAAAATCCCCAGCTACAATGAATGCAGCCTCAGGATGTATGGATTCCAGTTTGCAAAGAGTCAAATAAAGTTCGTTCAGAGCCATCGATGTGTCTGCTTGGGGGGGAATATATACGGCTGTGATTATAATCGAAGAGAATTCTCTTGGTAGATAATGCGGTCTACATTTGATTGTGAGGAATTCTAAATCAGGTGAACAGAAGGATTTGAGTTCCTGTATGTTTCTGTGATCACACCACGTCTCGTTAGCCATAAGGCATACGCCCACGCCCCTCTTCTTACCAGAAAGATGTTTGTTTCTGTCGGCGCGATGCGTGGAGAAACCCGCTGGCTGCACCGACTCCGATAGCGTCGAGATAGTAGTTCAAGATAGTAGCTACTAAACAATTGGATACCACGAAATTGGGGAGAAAACGGGAAAAAAAATAAAAAAACAAGAAAGTGCTAAAGATTGGTTAGAGAGAACGAGATCACTGAAGTCAATGCTTTGATCTCATTGGATAATACAGTATTTATTTATGTTTTTACTCTATTCTATGTTAGCGTTCATTCATAGGCGAGGTTGTAGAAACCTTGTGATGGGTTCAGGGAAAACATGAGCTGGGTGAATGTCATATGAATGTAATAGAAATAAAGCCATGCTCATATGTAAAATAAATCATTCTCCCTCATCTTAAAGGGCACCGACCACTGAAAGAAGTTAGCTATCATCTGACATGTTCAGGGAATGCATGATGGATATTTTGATGTGCAACATGTCAAAATAGGGTCCAGATTGATCAGATATAATTTTGGACCATTAGAGATGAAATTGCCTACATGTTTTTGTGCATATTGGCCTAGGCTATTTGCTACATAATTTAGGCCTACCATCTGTGAAAGTTAGAACTCAAAACACACTAGCTAGATCGTTCACTCTAAATATGATATTGTTGCTAGATAGAAATGCAATTGATCTAACAGTAAATGTAATGTCCTACAAAAATGTTCCATTGGTAGGCCTATATTGGCTCTTGATATAGGCTATTCACCGCAAATGGTGCTCTCAGCTCCGTTCTGCTAGCGTATTATCTCAATTATATCCTCCATTTTTAAAGTGGTGTTACATCCTCTATATTGATAGTTGAGAAATAATTGTTATACTCACATAAATATGAAACTCTCCTCTTTTTTAACAACAGTAACAGTAGTTGTTTTAAAAACTCTCTTTCCCGGAATAACATTTCAAAATGATGCTCAACTGTCACTATGCTTGTGCTTATCAGAATGTATCTCCAAATGATGCTCAACTGTCACTATGCTTGTGCTTATCAGAATGTATCTCAAAATGATGCTCAACTGTCACTATGCTTGTGCTTATCAGAATGTATCTCAAAATGATGCTCAACTGTCACTATGCTTGTGCTTATCAGAATGTATCTCAAAATGATGCTCAACTGTCACTATGCTTGTGCTTATCATAATGCATCACTCCCTTCACTCCGTGTGCAAAGGGGAGAGAGGGAATGAGAGCCAGCACTGAAACAGGGACAGAGCAGATACTTTCATTGCAGGAAGCAGCCTAATGCACATTACTGTGACCAAATAATGATTTTAGAACTAAAAAATCTGCAGGAACGCTGTGAAGCCTAATCACCAACATAAGTCAAATTGTTTTGGCAAGGGGGCAATGTTGGTTTCGGACATTTCCGTTTCTCGTCCCATCTCTAGATAGTTGTTGTCGTCTATCAACAAACAAAAAAAATAATAATAATTTGCCATGGTGACAGAGGCACAACATAACAGAAACATTGTAGCCATGTCTGTCGTATTTTAAAATACCTTTGAAAACTGAATGTTAAGGCCTTTAAATCAGATAAATCAATAAAATATTTTTAAGACTTTTGAAGGATGTGCAGACACCCTGTGAATGTGTTTGGGATAAGTATCAGCCATCAGGGTTAAACGTACATTGTCTTGCCCTGGAGGCAGAACCAAGCGGTTTCCACGAGATGGGCGGGCTGCAAAGTCAAAAGGGTCAGGTAAGGTTATGGGGAAGTGTAGTCTTACCAGCGTAGGCCACTGTCAGAGCAGGGTTAGAGTTAGGTTCAGGTAAGGTTATGGGGAAGTGTAGTCTTACCTGCGTAGGCCACTGTCAGAGCAGGGTTAGAGTCAGGGTCAGGTAAGGTTATGGGGAAGTGTAGTCTTACCAGCGTAGGCCACTGTCAGAGCAGGGTTAGAGTTAGGTTCAGGTAAGGTTATGGGGAAGTGTAGTCTTACCTGCGTAGGCCACTGTCAGAGCAGGGTTAGAGTTAGGTTCAGGTAAGGTTATGGGGAAGTGTAGTCTTACCTGCGTAGGCCACTGTCAGAGCAGGGTTAGAGTTAGGGTCATGGGGAAGTGTAGTCTTACCAGCGTAGGCCACTGTCAGAGCAGGGTTAGAGTTAGGTTCAGGTAAGGTTATGGGGAAGTGTAGTCTTACCGGCATAGGCTACTGTTAGAGCAGGGTTAGAGTTAGGGTCATGGGGAAGTGTAGTCTTACCAGCGTAGGCCACTGTCAGAGCAGGGTTAGAGTTAGGGTCAGGTAAGGTTATGGGGAAGTGTAGTCTTACCGGCGTAGGCTACTGTCAGAGCAGGGTTAGAGTTAGGGTCATGGGGAAGTGTAGTCTTACCGGCGTAGGCCACTGTCAGAGCAGGGTTAGAGTTAGGGTCATGGGGAAGTGTAGTCTTACCAGCGTAGGCCACTGTCAGAGCAGGGTTAGAGTTAGGTTCAGGTAAGGTTATGGGGAAGTGTAGTCTTACCGGCATAGGCTACTGTTAGAGCAGGGTTAGAGTTAGGGTCATGGGGAAGTGTAGTCTTACCAGCGTAGGCCACTGTCAGAGCAGGGTTAGAGTTAGGTTCAGGTACGGTTATGGGGAAGTGTAGTCTTACCGGCATAGGCTACTGTTAGAGCAGGGTTAGAGTTAGGGTCATGGGGAAGTGTAGTCTTACCAGCGTAGGCCACTGTCAGAGCAGGGTTAGAGTTAGGTCCAGGTAAGGTTATGGGGAAGTGTAGTCTTACCGGCGTAGGCCACTGTCAGAGCAGGGTTAGAGTTAGGGTCAGGTAAGGTTATGGGAAGTGTAGTCTTACCTGCGTAGGCCACTGTCAGAGCAGGGTTAGAGTTAGGGTCAGGTAAGGTTATGGGAAGTGTAGTCTTACCAGCGTAGGCCACTGTCAGAGCAGGGTTAGAGTCAGGGTCAGGTAAGGTTATGGGAAGTGTAGTCTTACCGGCGTAGGCCACTGTCAGAGCAGGGTTAGAGTTAGGTTCAGGTAAGGTTATGGGGAAGTGTAGTCTTACCGGCGTAGGCTACTGTCAGAGCAGGGTTAGAGTTAGGGTCATGGGGAAGTGTAGTCTTACCGGCGTAGGCCACTGTCAGAGCAGGGTTAGAGTTAGGGTCATGGGGAAGTGTAGTCTTACCGGCGTAGGCCACTGTCAGAGCAGGGTTAGAGTTAGGTTCAGGTAAGGTTATGGGGAAGTGTAGTCTTACCGGCGTAGGCCACTGTCAGAGCAGGGTTAGAGTCAGGGTCAGGTAAGGTTATGGGGAAGTGTAGTCTTACCTGCGTAGGCCACTGTCAGAGCACGGTTAGAGTCAGGGTCAGGTAAGGTTATGGGGAAGTGTAGTCTTACCAGCGTAGGCCACTGCCAGAGCAGGGTTAGAGTTAGGTTCAGGTAAGGTTATGGGAAGTGTAGTCTTACCTGCGTAGGCCACTGTCAGAGCAGGGTTAGAGTTAGGAACAGGTAAGGTTATGGGGAAGTGTAGTCTTACCGGCGTAGGCTACTGTCAGAGCAGGGTTAGAGTTAGGGTCATGAGGAAGTGTAGTCTTACCGGCGTAGGCCACTGTCAGAGCAGGGTTAGAGTTAGGGTCATGGGGAAGTGTAGTCTTACCGGCGTAGGCCACTGTCAGAGCAGGGTTAGAGTTAGGTTCAGGTAAGGTTATGGGAAGTGTAGTCTTACCTGCGTAGGCCACTGTCAGAGCAGGGTTAGAGTTAGGTTCAGGTAAGGTTATGGGGAAGTGTAGTCTTACCGGCGTAGGCTACTGTCAGAGCAGGGTTAGAGTTAGGGTCATGGGGAAGTGTAGTCTTACCGGCGTAGGCCACTGTCAGAGCAGGGTTAGAGTTAGGGTCATGGGGAAGTGTAGTCTTACCAGCGTAGGCCACTGTCAGAGCAGGGTTAGAGTTAGGTTCAGGTAAGGTTATGGGGAAGTGTAGTCTTACCGGCATAGGCTACTGTTAGAGCAGGGTTAGAGTTAGGGTCATGGGGAAGTGTAGTCTTACCAGCGTAGGCCACTGTCAGAGCAGGGTTAGAGTTAGGTTCAGGTAAGGTTATGGGGAAGTGTAGTCTTACCGGCGTAGGCTACTGTCAGAGCAGGGTTAGAGTTAGGGTCATGGGGAAGTGTAGTCTTACCGGCGTAGGCCACTGTCAGAGCAGGGTTAGAGTTAGGGTCATGGGGAAGTGTAGTCTTACCGGCGTAGGCCACTGTCAGAGCAGGGTTAGAGTTAGGTTCAGGTAAGGTTATGGGGAAGTGTAGTCTTACCGGCGTAGGCCACTGTCAGAGCAGGGTTAGAGTCAGGGTCAGGTAAGGTTATGGGGAAGTGTAGTCTTACCTGCGTAGGCCACTGTCAGAGCACGGTTAGAGTCAGGGTCAGGTAAGGTTATGGGGAAGTGTAGTCTTACCAGCGTAGGCCACTGTCAGAGCAGGGTTAGAGTTAGGTTCAGGTAAGGTTATGGGAAGTGTAGTCTTACCTGCGTAGGCCACTGTCAGAGCAGGGTTAGAGTTAGGAACAGGTAAGGTTATGGGGAAGTGTAGTCTTACCGGCGTAGGCTACTGTCAGAGCAGGGTTAGAGTTAGGGTCATGGGGAAGTGTAGTCTTACCGGCGTAGGCCACTGTCAGAGCAGGGTTAGAGTTAGGGTCATGGGGAAGTGTAGTCTTACCGGCGTAGGCCACTGTCAGAGCAGGGTTAGAGTTAGGGTCATGGGGAAGTGTAGTCTTACCGGCGTAGGCCACTGTCAGAGCAGGGTTAGAGTTAGGTTCAGGTAAGGTTATGGGGAAGTGTAGTCTTACCAGCATAGGCCACTGTCAGAGCAGGGTTAGAGTCAGGGTCAGGTAAGGTTATGGGAAGTGTAGTCTTACCTGCGTAGGCCACTGTCCCAGCAGGGTCTGTTTGTAGTCTGGCCCTCAACGTCTGTCTCTGTGCCTCTGTAGGATTCAGTCCCAATGCATCCAGAGCCTGTCAACACACACAGAGTTACACACACACCATACCCTTAAATATGACCACACACACAGACTAGTAAACCACACACACACACCTAGCGTGACTAAGCATGCTGGATGTGAATACTGCCTATCGATATTGCCATGATGTCGTGGGAGAATGATTGGAGCACCTCGGACAGCGAACACACTGAACACACACGTTGGCTGTACGGTGCAGTGTAATCAGGCCAGAGCACATGACAGGCCAGCAGCAGTAATAGCTTATTGAGCAGTGTCTCTGCAAGGATGAGGCAACGTCAACACAATCAATACACTGCAATGACCCTAATGTCAAACCACATCCGTACAGTACATACACACACAATTATAAACATTCCCATACACTAATTCTTAGACACATACATTAAACACTGATAAACACACACTCTTCCACATGCCCACACTGACCTGCTCCAGCCTCTCCAGTTTGAGGCGACAGATGGAGCTGAGGGAGCACTTCCTTTGTGGTACGAGACTGCTGACTGGCTGCCATACAGTGGAGGATTCTGGGTAGAGGGAGACAGACAGGTAACCAAGTGAACCAGTAACTGGGTATAATAACGCATAACGTTGTTGTTGTTTATGACAAATGCATTACATTTATTGCATATACATGTGGAAAAAGAAAAGCTTATAAAATGGAGGAAGAGAGAGAGAAAGAGAGAGTGAGCAAGAGAGAGAGGGGGCAGAGGCAGAGAGAGGGAGAGGCAGAGAGAGAGGGAGAGGCAAAGAGAGAGGCAGAGGCAAAGAGAGAGGCAGAGGCAAAGAGAGAGGCAGAGGCAAAGAGAGAGGCAGAGGCAAAGAGAGAGGCAGAGGCAGAGAGAGAGGGAGAGGCAGAGAGAGAGGGAGAGGCAAAGAGAGAGGCAGAGGCAAAGAGAGAGGCAGAGGCAGAGAGAGAGGGAGAGGCAGAGAGAGGGGGCAGAGGCAAAGAGAGAGGCAGAGGCAAAGAGAGAGGCAGAGGCAAAGAGAGAGGCAGAGGCAGAGAGAGAGGGAGAGGCAGAGAGAGAGGGAGAGGCAGAGAGAGGGGGCAGAGGCAAAGAGAGAGGCAGAGGCAAAGAGAGAGGCAGAGGCAAAGAGAGAGGGAGAGGTAGAGAGAGAGGGAGAGGCAAAGAGAGAGGCAGAGGCAAAGAGAGAGGCAGAGGCAAAGAGAGAGGCAGAGGCAAAGAGAGAGGCAGAGGCAAAGAGAGAGGCAGAGGCAAAGAGAGAGGCAGAGGCAGAGAGAGAGGGAGAGGCAGAGAGAGGGGGCAGAGGCAGAGAGAGGGGGCAGAGGCAAAGAGAGAGGCAGAGGCAAAGAGAGAGGCAGAGGCAAAGAGAGAGGCAGAGGCAAAGAGAGAGGCAGAGGCAAAGAGAGAGGCAGAGGCAGAGAGAGAGGGAGAGGCAGAGAGAGGGGGCAGAGGCAAAGAGAGAGGCAGAGGCAAAGAGAGAGGCAGAGGCAAAGAGAGAGGCAGAGGCAAAGAGAGAGAGAGATTTGCAGAGCAAGAGAGAAAGAGAGATTTGTCACATTCTGAGACAAATCAGAATTTAAGGTATGTTACACATATTATTTGGGAACAATCCCACTTTTTGGGAACAATCCCACTTTATGGGAACAATCCCACTTTATGCACAAGTCTGTTACACAAGCATATCTAAATGCAGCCCTTTGTCATTTAAGACAGGTCTGGTCAGAGTGAGAACAGGTGAGCTGTAAACAGACATGTTCTGGAGAGAGAGATAATTAGACATGAAAAAACCCAGGAAGGAACGGTGGAGGGAAATGATTGTGATGAACGGCTCGACTTCACTGCAGCCTTCCACACAAAAAAAAATCCATCTGTTCAAAAATCCACCAAGTTCACGACAAGAGGGTAGACAGAGGCAGTCCTCTGACAGACAGATACAGTCCTCTGACAGACAGATACAGTCCTCTGACAGACAGATACCGATACAGTCCTCTGACAGACAGATACAGATACAGTCCTCTGACAGACAGATACAGATACAGTCCTCTGACAGACAGATACAGTCCTCTGACAGACAGATACAGTCCTCTGACAGACAGATACAGTCCTCTGACAGACAGATACAGTCCTCTGACAGACAGATACAGTCCTCTGACAGACAGATACAGAGGCAGTCCTCTGACAGACAGATACAGAGGCAGTCCTCTGACAGACAGATACAGATCCAGTCCTCTGACAGACAGATACAGTCCTCTGACAGACAGATACAGAGGCAGTCCTCTGACAGACAGATACAGATCCAGTCCTCTGACAGACAGATACAGTCCTCTGACAGACAGATACAGATCCAGTCCTCTGACAGACAGAGGCAGTCCTCTGACAGACAGATACAGAGGCAGTCCTCTGACAGACAGATACAGAGGCAGTCCTCTGACAGACAGATACAGAGGCAGTCCTCTGACAGACAGATACAGAGGCAGTCCTCTGACAGACAGATACAGTCCTCTGACAGACAGATACAGTCCTCTGACAGACAGATACAGTCCTCTGACAGACAGATACAGATACAGTCCTCTGACAGACAGATACAGTCCTCTGTATCTCTGTAGGTAGAGCACGGTGCTTGCAATGCAAGGATAGTGGGTTAAATTCCTGGAACCACCCATATGTAAAATGGATGCAAGCACGACTGTAACTTTGGATAAAAGCGTTTGCTAAATGGCCCATTATTGTTTTTACAAATTGAAATTTTGAAAGTGATTAATTAGTAGTTCAGGTACTTAGTGTAGCTAAGGCAGGTAGTTAAAGTATGCAAAACAGTTTTAGGTTTTGCTCACAAATGCAGGAGTCGTATCTGATTATACTGCTGCACCACCTGAACATGAACATGTTGGGCAACATTTGAAGGAAGCCTATGTGCTAATTATTCACACCTCGGTGTCAACTGATCATTGACATGTTGAGGAACACAGAACATCCAGCATCCAGACAACACCATTCATCATCATTCCAAAACGCTCTGAAGAACATTATTCTGACAAGGGATTCCACCCGGAAGATGACAACATGTTATTGGGACGGAGGACAGAATGTCTTGTTTTTGATCCAAGCATCTCCCACCTGCCTAATTTCCTCCTTCCAAGCTGCATGCCACATCACTACAGCCTCCTCTTTACTAATCTGAGATCAGGTTCCCAAATGGCTCCATACTCCCTTTATAGTGCATTACTATAGACCAGGGCCCTTACGGCCTACTATAGACCAGGGCCCTTACGGCCTACTATAGACCAGGGCCCTTACGGCCTACTATAGACCAGGGCCCTTACGGCCTACTATAGACCAGGGCCCTTACGGCCTACTATAGACCAGGGCCCTTACAGCCTACTATAGACCAGGGCCCATACGGCCTACGTTAGACCAGGGCCCTTACGGCCTACGTTAGACCAGGGCCCTTACGGCCTACTATAGACCAGGGTTTCCCAAACATGGTCCAGGAATACAACAGACCTTACAGTGAAATGCTTACTTATGAGCCCCTAACCAACAGTGCATTTTTTTAAATACGGATAAGAATAAGAGATAAAAATAACAAGTAATTAAAGATCAGCAGTAAAAAAAGAACAATATATACAGGGGGGGGGTACCGGTACAGAGTCAATGTGCGGGGACACCGGTTAGTTGAGGTAGTATGTACATGTAGGTACAGTTTGCCTGTACTCACAGACTGAGTTTATGACATGGCTCTGTCCTCTGGAGAGAAATAAGGGATAAAAAGGCACAAGCTCGTTTAACTCGTATCTCTTCTTTACGACCTGCTGTGATCTGTTTCCACGTAGATTCCACCTACAGGTATGCGTCCCAAAATGGCACCGTATTCCATGTATATAGTACACTACTTTAAACCAGAGGCCAATTGGCCCTGATCAAAAGAAGTGCACTACATAGGAATTAGGGTGACATTTGTGATGCATTCTAATTGTAGGTGTATCCGAGGGCAGGACTGGAACATGTCCTAAAGCGATTGGACACGATGTTCAGAAATGTACATCAACAACAACTCACTAAAGCACTTTCTGGTCCGGCTGTTTTCAGAAATGTCAGTGTAGTTATATTAGCCCAGAGGCCAAGGTGAAGGTGAGACAGTGTGGGGAAGAAGAATGAGAGAGAGGCTGAGAGCGAGAGAGAGAGAGAGAGGCTGAGAGAGAGAGAGAGAGAGAGATAGAGAGGCTGAGAGAGAGAGAGGCTGAGAGAGAGAGAGAGAGAGAGAGGCTGAGAGAGATAGAGAGGCTGAGAGAGACCAGAGAGGCTGAGAGAGAGAGGCTGAGAGAGAGAGAGAGAGAGAGAGAAGAGTGAAATGCTGCCCTAACCAACAGTGCATTTTTTTAAATACGGATAAGAGATAAAAATAACAAGTAATTAAAGATCAGAGTAAAAAAAGAACAATGAGAGAGAGGCTGGCAGAGAGAGCGGGGACACCGGAGAGAGAGATGCTGAGTACAGAGGCTGTACTCACAGACTGAGTTTATGAGAGGCTGAGAGAGAAATAAGAGGCTAAAAGAGAGAGAGGCTGAGAGAGAGACCTGCTGAGATCTGAGAGATTCCAGACAGGTATGCTCCCAAAATGGCAGTATTCCAGGCTGAGACAGCTTTAAAGAGAGGAGATAGAGGCTGAGAGAGATAGAGAGGCTGATTTGAGAGATTCTAAGAGGCTGAGAGAGGACTGGAACATGAGAGAGATTGGAGAGATGAGAATGAGATCAGAGAGGCTGAGAGAGCAGAGAGGCTGTTTTCAGAAATGTCAGTGAGTTAGATTAGAGAGGCTGAGTGAAGGTGAGAGAGGCTGAAGAGAGAGAGAGAGGCTGAGAGAGGCTGAGAGGCTGAGAGAGAGAGAGAGAGAGAGAGAGAGAGAGAGAGGCTGAGAGAGAGAGAGAGGCTGAGAGAGCGAGAGAGAGAGAGAGGCTGAGAGAGAGGCTGAGAGAGAGAGAGGCTGAGAGAGAGAGAGAGAGAGAGAGAGAGGCTGAGAGAGAGAGAGAGAGAGGTTGAGAGAGAGAGAGAGAGAGGCTGAGAGAGAGGGAGAGAGGCTGAGAGAGAGTGAGAGAGGCTGAGAGAGAGAGAGAGAGAGAGAGAGAGAGAGAGAGAGAGAGAGAGAGAGAGAGAGAGAGAGAGAGAGAGAGAGAGAGAGAGAGTGTGTTGTGACCTGTGTCCACAGTGTCCACAGTGTGCCATCAGAGCAGCAAGATTTGTGACCTGTTGCCACGAGAAAAGGGCAACCAGTGAAGAACACGCACCATTGTAAATACAACCCATATCTATGCTTATTTATTTTATCTACCATTTGCACATTGTAAAAACACTGTATATATATATATATATAATACGACATTTGTAATGTCTTTATTGTTTTGAAGCTTCTGTATGTGTGATGTCTACTGTTCATTTTTATTGTTTATTTCACTTTATATATTATCTACCTTACTTGCTTTGGCAATGTTAACGCATGTTTCCCATGCCAATAAAGCCCCTTGAATTGAATTGAATTGAATTGAGAGAGGCTGAGAGAGAGAGAGAGAGAGAGAGAGAGGCTGAGAGAGAGGGAGAGGCTGAGAGAGAGAGAGAGAGAGAGAGAGAGAGAGAGAGAGAGAGAGAGAGAGAGAGAAAAGAAATGAGAGTGGGAAAGAGAGGAAAAACCGAGACCGAGATACAGAGATATAGAGAAATAGACAGGTTTCTCACCAGGCTTGGCGTCTGTGGTGCTGGGACTCTGAGGAGGGGAGGAGACACACGTCTGTTCTGTCCTCATTCGCACCTGCAGGACACAACCACACCACCACATTACCACCACAACATACAACCATTGTTCCCTATATTTTTTTTTAGGCTCTGGGCAAATTTCAGGTCTGCTGAGTGCAAACCTGAACGTTGCGAAAATTCGGTGTAATTCCCATCAAGCGTTTACTGTGAACACTGAGACTGTACCCGCTTTCAGTCGCAGGGCTTGACATTAAACTGTTTATCCACTTGTCCTTCAGACAACGAGGTGACTGAAATTGTTGTTGACTGGTTTGATACAACAACAAAAAACACTTTACAAAATAAAAATGCATTATTAATACCATACCATTACTACAGAGAATCAGACAAATTATGCTACATGCTGCCTATAGGTTACTTAACAACTCACTAACTAGCAAAGAATAGGAACAAATGTGCACATGCCTACATGCAGCTCTCGCTTTGATCTCAAAACAAGTGCATCTACTCACGATCGCTCATACTGTAAACACAGTCCAGTTCAAAGTAAATGACACAGATCCATACTGTATATGTCAATGGTCTATTTGTACATACAGTAGCCCTACTGCAGCTCTGATTGTTTATGCCACACCGGTCTGTGTAGAGTACGGGCTGAGTAATGCGTGCCAATGCAATAGAATCCTACTCCGATGCGTTCTGCCTACAACAAAATCTCTTGCATAGTTAGTTTTGTTTCGGTATGTTGCATTGAAAGTGGCTAATATTGCGTTGATTCGATCACATTTGCCACAGTAAAAGGGAAACATTGAAAGTGTTAAGTGTTAAGTGTTAAAAAATCAAAAGTAACTGTCAGTATCTGGTGTGGCCACCAGCTGCATTAAGTACTGCAGTGCATCTCCTCCTCATGGACTGCACCAGATATGCCAGTTCTTGCTTTGAGATGTTACCCCACTCTTCCACCAAGGCACCTGTAAGTTCCCGGACATTTCTGGGGGGAATGGCCCTAGCCCTCACCCTCTGATCCAACAGGTCCCAGACGTGCTCAATGGGATTGCGATCCGGGGCTTTTCTTCTTTTCCTGTCTTGCAGGAAATCACACACAGGATGAGCAGTATGGCTGGTGGCATTGTCATGCTGTAGGGTCATGTTAGGATGAGCCTACAGGAAGGGTACCACATGAGGGAGGAGGATGTCTTCCCTGTAATGCACAGCGTTGAGATTGCCTGCAATGTCAACATGCTCAGTCTGATGATGCTGTGACACACCGCCCCAGACCATGACGGACCCTCCACCTCCAAATTAATCCCGCTCCAGAGTACAGGCCTCAGTGTAACGCTCATTCCTTCATTGATAAACGCGAATCCGCCCATCACCCCTGGTGAGACAAAACCGCGACTTGTCAGTGAAGAGCACATTTTGCCAGTCCTGTCTGGTCCAGTGACGGTGGGTTTGTGCCCATAGGCGACGTTGTAGACGGTGATGTCTGGAGAGGACCTGCCTTACAACAGGCCTACAAGCCCTCAGTCCAGCCTCTATCAGCCTATTGCGGACAGTCTGAGCACTGATGGAGGGATTGTGCATTCCTGGTTAAACTCGGGCAGTTGTTGCCATCCTGTACCTGTCCCGCAGGTGTGATATTTGGATGTACCGATCATGTGCAGGTGTTGTTACACGTGGTCTGCTACTGCGAGGGCGATCAGCTGTCCGTCCTGTCTCCCTGTAGTGCTGTCTTAGGCTTCTCACAGTACGGACATAGCAATTTATTGCCCTGGCCACATCTGCAGTCCTGATGCATCCTTGCAGCATGTCTAAGGCACATTCACGCAGATGAGCAGGGACCCTGGGTATCTTTCGTTTGGTGTTTTTCAGAGTCAGTAGAAAGGCCTCTTTAGTGTCCTAAGTTTTCATTAACTGTGACCTTAATTGCCTACCGTCTGTAAGCTGTTAGTGTCTTAACGACCGTTCCACAGGTGCATGTTCATTCATTGTTTATGGTTCAATGAAGAAGCATTGGAAACAGTGTTTAAACCCTTTACAATGAAGATCTGTGAAGATATTTTGATTTTTATGAATTATTTTTGAAAGACAGGGTCCTTAAAAAAGGGATGTTTCTTTTTTGCTGAGTTTACAACATAACCAATTTAAAACATTACTGTAGCAATGAGGTTTGTGCTGTAAGCTATAGGCCCAACACATTATCACCGCATATTGGTTTTGCTTGAATTGCCCTGCCAATGCATTGTTGTTCGGGCCATATTTTTACAATAGTATTTCTACATTTGAGGTAGGCTATATGATCACACTGGTAATAGAACCATTGTTGTATTGTAAGGCACAGCTGAGTGAGCATACATTTAAATAATTAGCTTTTTATTTATTTTAATGAGCTGATGGTGCCTGCATGTGATGGCCAGTCTCAGTGGCGGGAGAGAGCAGCAGACTGAGGGCCAACTTCTCAACATCCCTCTGCTCTCCCTTTCCTCCGCTCTCCCTTTCCTCCGCTCTCCCTTTCCTCCGCTCTCCCTTTCCTCCGCTCTCCCTTTCCTCCGCTCTCCCTTTCCTCCGCTCTCCCTTTCCTCCGCTGACCAAAAAGGGACTTCCAGCTGATGGCGAAACTCGAGTCGTACCGCATTATTTCTGCCTCATGCACAAATTCATGTTGTTACTCCTATGAACAGAGAAAGTTCAATATTCCTTGATATTAAAAAATACCCAAGCTGCTAATAATAACACGAGCCTATAGATCCTTTCCTATTCATTCATTACTGCTGTAGTGCTTGTGGCTCTGAGTGGAAATAGGAAGAACGTGCATTTTAGGGCTTATAAAAGTGATGACTACAAAGTGTTGACAGTGCTGAGTAAGACCTTAAACATGAACTCAGCTCTTTGCTGTATTTGTTGACCGTCTCTCTCTAGTCATAGTTTTAAATGTTTTGAAATCTCACAGTATCAACTCTGTAGCTACCTTTTATGCCTGCTACGTTACTGCAGACAGTCATCCAATTGGCCAGCAGTAGGTCTACAGTGCACTTTTTTTGTTCAACAAAATGTGTACCTTTAAACAAATTAAATAGTTCACAATGGCAACAGTTGGTCTACCCCGCGCACGGCAGCTGAATCGGGTGCACCTACTGCCAACAGCCCGAGACAAATAAAAATAGGAACACAAGGCTTTATCATTGTCTTTTTTTACTGAAATGTTTGGCGATCGACTAGGAAAGTCTTGGAGATCGACAAGTTAATCGTGATCGACCGGTTGGTGACCACTGCTCTATAAAGTTGAGTGAAGTTCAATCTCCTAATTCTCGCTGTGACGTATGCGTGCCGCTTAGAGGGAACGTTACACACAACACCACATCCTACAACCACACCAACTATTAATACCATAAGGAGGAATAACCATATTCACAGAAAACCCTGTAGGGGTGTGCATGTGCGTGTGTGCATTTGTCCCTGCGTTAAAGTCCCAAACCTGGCTAAGGTTGACAGAAGGCAGGGTCTCGCTGGCGGGGTTGAGGGTGGAGGTGATCTTGGGCATCACCAGGGGAGCTCCAGGCAGGGCTGCAGGGAGCGTGGTTCTCCTGTGCTGGAGCAGTGACCGAGGGGGAGGCAGGGCCCCCAGTACAGCCAGGGTCCCTCTCCTGGTGGGGGGCACTGAGGAGCCTCCACTGGCTGCGCCCTGTGGGGTGAAAGGACTCTGGGGGCCACTGCTGGAGGAAGCAGAACTGGTGGAAGTCCTGTGTCTCATAAATGCTATCTCCACCGTAGGGTCTGGTCTGGAGAAGGACACACAGAAGGGAGAATTGAGAATGGATTGGACTACTTTGAATGTAGTTAATAGGGTTGCGTCCCTAATGGCACCCTATTCCCTATATAGTGCACTATTTTTGACATGGGCCCATAGGGATCAAGTCAAAGGTAGTGCACTGTTGAATAGGCTGCCATTTGAAATGCACTCTACGTTATAGTTCACACGATTCCCTCAGAGATTGTTCTGGACACATTACAGTAAAGATGGATGGATGTGTTTACTCGTCTACTACTATCTGTTTATACGGGAACCTTGAAAAGAAGAGGGTGGACCTCAGGAGGTTTATCCTGTAAATACATATTCAAGTGACGTCATAAAGGTGTGACCTCACCTGAGTTTGGTGCGTGTCAGGACGCTTCGAGCCTCCTCATAAGTCACTCCGATTAACGACTCCTTATTAATCGATACCAGCTGGTCTCCTGGCTGTAGTCTACCATCCTGTCATATGAAACACAAACTACATCAAGGGTCAAGGGTCATGGTTTCATTGTAATATGATAACAATATGGTCAATATCAGTTAAATACAGGTAGAGAATATCTTTAGCACATTAAATACAGAGAATATCTTTAGGGCATTAGGATATAGTTATTGTATTAGTTAAATACAGGTAGAGAATATAGTGCCTTGCAAAAGTATTCATCCCCCTTGGCATTTTTCCAATTTTGTTGCATTACAACCTGTAATTTAAATAGATTTTTATTTGGATTTCATGTAATGGACATACACAAAAAAGTCCAAATTGGTGAAGTGAAATGAAAAAAATTACTTGTTTCAAAAAAATAAAAAACATAGTTGTAGTTATTTTATGCCTTAACTAACATCTCACACTTTATTATGTATTCACACAAAACCCCTGTGTAACCCCTGATTCCGCCAGTATCAGAAGGTAAACATAGTGACAAGTCACCCTCTGGCAGTCTCCTCCAGGCACTATTTCCTGAATCAACACCATTGGTCCCTCGGCTCGGTTCGCTCCGCCCTTGATGATGAGGCCCAGGCCTGTTCCCTTTGAGATGCATATCAACTGAATGATGCTGTCACTAGGGAGAGAGAGAGAGACACAATGAGGTGGAAACTGAGCTGCACTTCCTAACCTCCTGACAAATATATGAGCATATTAGAGACATATTTCCCTCAGATTAAACAAACCCAATTTTGATAAACTCCCATATCTACTGGGTGAAATACCAGTGTGCCATCACAGCAGCAAGATTTGTGACCTGTTGCCACAAGAAAAGGTCAACAAGTGAAGAACAAACATCAATGTAAATACAACCCATATTTATGTTTATTTATTATCCCATTTGTACTTTAACTATTTGCACATAATATGACATTTGAAATGTTTTTAATGCAAGTGTAATGTTTACTGTTCATTTTTATTGTTAATTTCACTTTTGTTTATTATCTACTTCACTTGCTTTGGAAATGTTCACATATGTTTCCCATGCCAATAAAGCCCTTAAATTTTAATTGAGACAGAAAGACAGAGAGAGAGAGAGAGAGAGAGAGAGAGAGAGAGAGAGAGAGACAGAGAGAGAGACAGAGAGAGAGACAGAGAGAGAGACAGAGAGACAGAGAGAGACAGAGAGAGAGACAGAGAGACAGACAGAGAGACAGACAGAGAGACAGAGAGACAGACAGAGAGAGACAGAGAGACTGAGAGAGAGAGAGACAGAGAGAGGGAGAGAGAGAGAGAGAGAGAGAGAGGAATAATCAGAAAGACACTGTCGGGAGGTGGCAGAGATGAGAGACAATAGTTCAGACTAACACGCCAACTGTGGTCATGACTAAATAAAATAACAGAAATAGGACAGCACTCCAGTAAATAAACTTAAATTGAGCCCTTCTTCAGCATTCAAGGCAATGACAGTCAATGTCACATCAACCTCACAGGTGGGCATAATTCAAAAATTCCCAATCAGTATTGGCCCAATCAAAAGATCCCAGCAGAGAGGGCTGTGGGGGAAACATGACAATCTAATAAATATACATAGACAATCAATACAATTACATTGTGATGTAATGAGCAAAGTGTTTGGCCTATTGATAACACTACAAACAACAACAAAAAAGAACATTCCTCATTCAGGCCTGCTGGGGCAAGAGTTCCCAACCGTCTATCCTATATGTCTCTCTTTGGAGAAGTCATTTACCCCCCCCCCCCCCCATGTCCTCCGCTACGTGGCGCCTTTCACCAATTCAATGCCTATACAAAGTGAGGCACTTAGTTCATGACTATGGCTTTTGAAATGCCTGGCAACAGGTGATTCTTTCCTTGCGGTTGCCAACGGAGCTCTTATGCTCACATATCCTGTTTGGTCTGACCCACATAACAAAGGTTACAGGAACACATAAGGATATACAACACATTTTGTGTTACATGTTATTCCACCTAGAACCTATTCTCGCTATACACCAAGTCACTTGGCTCTGTCATAACCTCACATGGTCTCTCCTATCATTGCTATGCAGACGACACACAATTAATCTTCTCCTTTCCCCCTTCTGATGACCAGGTGGCGAATTGCATCTCTGCATGTCTGGCAGACATATCAGTGTGGATGACGGATCACCACCTCAAGCTGAACCTCGGCAAGACGGAGCTCTTCCTCCCGGGGAAGGACTGCCCGTTCCATGATCTCGCCATCACGGTTGACAACTCCATTGTGTCCTCCTCCCAGAGCGCTAAGAACCTTGGCGTGTTCCTGGACAACACCCTGTCGTTCTCAACTAACATCAAGGCGGTGGCCCGTTCCTGTAGGTTCATGCTCTACAACATCCGCAGAGTACGACCCTGCCTCACACAGGAAGCGGCGCAGGTCCTAATCCAGGCACTTGTCATCTCACGTCTGGATTACTGCAACTCACTGTTGGCTGGGCTCCCTGCCTGTGCCATTAAACCCCTACAACTCATCCAGAACGCCGCAGCCCGTCTGGTGTTCAACCTTCCCAAGTTCTCTCACGTCACCCCGCTCCTCCGCTCTCTCCACTGGCTTCCAGTTGAAGCTCGCATCCGGCTACAAGACCATGGTGCTTGCCTACGGAGCTGTGAGGGGAACGGCACCGCAGTACCTCCAGGCTCTGATCAGGCCCTACACCCAAACAAGGGCACTGCGTTCATCCACCTCTGGCCTGCTTGCCTCCCTACCACTGAGGAAGTACAGTTCCCGCTCAGCCCAGTCAAAACTGTTCGCTGCTCTGGCCCCCCAATGGTGGAACAAACTCCCTCACGACGCCAGGACAGCGGAGTCAATCACCACCTTCCGGAGACACCTGAAACCCCACCTCTTTAAGGACTACCTAGGATAGGATAAAGTAATCCTTCTCACCCCCCCCCCTTAAATGATTTAGATGCACTATTGTAAAGTGGCTGTTCCACTGGATGTCATAAGGTAAATTCACCAATTTGTAAGTCGCTCTGGATAAGAGCGTCTGCCAAATGACTTAAATGTAAATGTATATCCTCTCACCTGAATGGGGATGGACAAGAGAGTTCCCTCTGATCATAGCAGGGATATTGCCTTCGGGAATGATAGTCATGAAAAACAATGCTATTTTCTTAGTCAAATCGGACCTTACTAAACAATCCTGTAAATTTGAGGGTCTCATAGGAAAACTCTCTTATCCACCTCGTGGGGATTCAAACGCTTTACCAAACCTAGGGTCACTGTGTAATATGTGGTTACTACAAAGTGGCCACCCTTTGCCTTGTTGACAGCTTTGCACACTCTTGGCATTCTCTCAAACAGCTTCATCTAGAATGCTTTTCCAACAGTCTTGAAGGAGTTCCCACATATGCTGAGCACTTGCTTTTCCTTCACTCTGTGGTCCAACTCATCCCAAACCATCTCAATTGGGTTGAAGTTGGGTGATTGTGGAGGCCAGGTCATCTGATGCAGCAATCCATCACTCTCCTTCTTGGTTAAATAGCCATTACACAGCCTGGAGGTGTGCAGGGTCATTGTCCTGTTGAAAAACAAATTATATTCCCAAGCACAATCCAAATGGGATGGCGTATAGCTGCAGAACGCTGTGTTAGCCATGCTGGTTACGTGTGCCTTGAATTCTAAGTAAATCACTGACAGTGTCACCAGCAAAGCACCCCCACATCATCAAACCCCCTCCTCCATGCTTCACGGTGGGAACCACACATGCAGAGATCATCCATTCATCTACTGTACGGCTCACAAAAACATGGTGGTTGGAACCAAAAATCTAAAATTTGGACTCGTCAGACCAAAGGACAGATTTCCACCAGTCTGATGTCCATTGCTCGTGTTTCTTAGCCTAAGCAAGTCTCTTCTTATTATTGGTGTCCTTTAGTAGTGTTTTTTTTGCAGCAATTCGACCATGAAGGCCTGATTCACTCTGAACAGTTGATGTTAAGATGTGTCTGTTACTTGAACTCCGTGGAGCATTAATTTGGGCTGCAATCTGAGGTGCAGTTAACTCTAATGAACTTATCCTCTGCAGCAGAGGTAACTCTGGGTATTCCTTTCCTGTGGTGGTCCTCATGAGCCAGTTTTATCATAACTCTTGATGGTTTTTGCGACTACGCTTGAAGCAACTTTCAAAGTTCTTGAAATGTTCTGTATTGACTGACCTTCATGTCTTAAAGTAATGATGGACTGTCGTTTCTCTTTGCTAATTTGAGCTGTTCTTGCCATAATATGGACTTGGTTTTCTACCAAATAGGGCTATCTTCTGTATACGACTCCTACTTTGTCACAACACAACTGATTGGCTCAAACACATTAAGGAAAGAAATTCCACAAATTAACTTTTAACAAGGCACACCTGTTAATTGAAATTAATTCCAGGGGAATACCCCATGAAGCTGGTTGAGAGAATTCCAAGAGTGTGCAAAGCTGTCATTAAGGCAAAGGTTGGCTACTTTGAAGAATCAAAAAATATATTTACTATATATTTACTACTACATTTACTATTACTACTACATTTACTATAATTCCATATGTGTTATTTCATAGTTCTGATGTCTTCATTATTATTCTACAATGAAGAAAATAAAAATCTAGAAAAAGCCTAGAATGAGTAGGTGTGTCAAAACAAATGTGCAGGAGTTGGCTACATGGTGAACTATTTGTTAATAATGGTGTATGATAACTGCTGAAATGAAGAAAATTATTTATATCTGTTTTCTATAAGCCATTGTGATCTTAATGACAGGTAAAGACATCATAATGACAGGTAATGGCATCATAATGACATAATGACAGGTAATGGGATCATAATGACATAATGTAGTTGTATTGTGTGTCTACATACAGTTTCTTTATTTGATTGTGGGGTAGTGCCTACGGCCCAGGACATCACTGGGGCTAAACTGCCTGCCATCCAGGATCTCTACACCAGGCGGTGTCAGAGGAAGGCCCTAAAAGTTGTCAAAGACTCCAGCCAGCCAAGTCATAGACTGTTCTCTCTGCAACCGCATGGCTAGCGGTACTGGAGCACCAAGTCTAGGACCAAAAGGCTTCTAAACAGATTTTACCCCCACGCCATAAGACTCCTGAACAGGTAATCAAATGGCTACCCGAACTATTTGCATTGAGTCCTGCCAACCTCCACCCACCAACCCCTCTGCTGCTACTTTCTGTTTATCATATATACATAGTAACTTTAACAATACCTACATGTACAGTTGAAGTCGGAAGTTTACATACACCTTAGCCAAATACATTTAAACTCAGTTTTTCCACAATTCCTGACATTTAATCATAGTAAAAATTCCCTGTCTTAGGTCAGTTAGGTTCACCACTTTATTTTAAGAATGAAATGTCAGAATAATAGTATAATTGTTCAAGTTCAAACAGGTGCCATTAATACAGGTAACGAGTGGAGAACAGAAGAGCCTCTTAAAGAAGAAGTTACAGGTCTGTGAGAGCCAGAAATCTTGCTTCTTTGTAGGTGACCAAATACTTATTTTCAACCATAATTGCAAATAAAATCATTAAAAATCCTGCAATGTGATTTTCTGGATTTATTTTCTAATTTTGTCTGTCATAGTTGAAGTGTACCTATGAGGAAAATTACAGGCCTCTCATCTTTGAGAGTTGTGCAATATTCTACTTGCACAATTGGTGGCTGACTAAATACTTTTTTGCCCCACTGTACACACACACACACACACACACACACACACACACACACACACACACACACACACACACACACACTCAACTGTCAATTTCAGAATGTCACTTACTTGAAGACGGGCTGTGTAGGGGCTGTGTTGGGGTTTGACGTATAGGGGGGGGCAGTGGTATAGGGAGGTCCTGTGACCCCCTCTTTAGGACTGAAGAGCTGGCTGGTGGGACTGGTAGATCTGGAGGAGGAAGAGGAGGAGGCCGTGTCTGTCTTGCCTCCTGGAGAGAAAGAGATAATTATTATTCTAAAATTAACACTCCAATTAGAATTTGGACCAAAATATTTGACAGCGTAATCCCACCAATAGCTATTTACGGAAGTGATATTTGGGGGCCACTCTTCAAACTGGACATCCAATTGAAGCCCTACATGCAGAATTATGTTGTAAAATTCTACAAGACCAAAGAAATACACCAACTAATGTATGTAGGGCAGAATTAGGGCTTCCCAGCAGTAATGACATATACAAACAATATATAATTAAAATTGTGTCTAGGGTTGCAAAGGGTTGGTAAATTCCCGCTAAATTTCCAGAAATGTTACATGGGCAGGTAAGCCCGGGAATTTGGGGAATTTTACTTCGATTTTTGTGGGATAAACATAAGGCAATTCTAGGTCTTGTGGCATATTTTGGTTAAACTATCCCCAATTCAATGGAACTGCAACAACAGTGCATGTGCAGTTCACTCTGAAGATCTTGCACACTAAATGAGATGCTATTGAGCCCACACTACTACACTGTCTGAGCCAAGGACTACAAGCTTTCTGGTAAGTTTTGATCACATTTTTTATTTTACATGTATTTAACTAGGAAAGTTAGTTAAGAACAAATTATTACTTTCAATGATGGCCTAGGAACAGTGGGTTAACTGCCTTGTTCAGGGGCAGAACGACAATACCTGGTGGGGTGAATATATTTTATACGACATACATGATTTTTTGTTACCTAGTAAATAGTAGCCTACAGCAAAGTGTGTTTAAATCATTTCTAACTTGTGAACAATTTCTGCTAGTTCGTTTTTGCTACCATGTGGGTTTCAGCTTGCTTGAGCCTGCTAACTGAGGAGTGTTAAGTCACCTGTTTCCATACGTGTTTCATTTTAAGACATGAGTCTTACAAAGGAGTTGTTTAATCTCATTGCTTAACAATTTATCTGTACATGGAATTGTATTTCGTATTTTTTTTTTTACCAATTTATTTCTAAGCTTTACAGGAGATATTTCACTGCAGCTAATGTAGAAGGAAAATCTGTTTACATTTGCAAATACTATGCCAAATCATATGTGTTGAATGCAACAAAGATGCAGAATCATCTGGCCAAGTGCGTAAAGTTCCATCAGCGCTCACAACAGGCAACCTCTGACATAAGTCCCTCTTCTTCTATTCAAGGTGAAAATGATGAATCAGACACCTCATCGATAGCAACAGCTCATGGTCCTCTTGGGATCAGAAGTCTTTTTGACTCAATGGAGTCAGAGAAATGCTGATGAATGTCTTGCTTGAGCTGTATATGCAACTGCTTCACCTCTGATGCTCACAGGCAATTGACTACCTTGGAATAGATTTCTGAATATTCTTCACCCAGCATACACCCCTCCAACCACACATGCTTTATCTATTCATTTGCTGGATGCATAGTTCAAGTGAAGGTCAAGCAAATCATAGAGAAAGCAAATTGTATTGCAATCACCTCTGATGGGTGGTCGAACGTTCGTGGGCAAGGAATAATTCACTACATCATCTCCACCCCTCAATCAATATTCTACAAGAGCACAGCCACAAGGGACAACATACACACTGGTCTCTACATTGCAGATGAACTAAAGGTAGTCAATGACCTTGGACCACAGAAGGTATTTGCACTGGTGACAAATGCTGTGAACATGAAGGCTATTTGGTCTAAAGTGGAGGAGTCCTACCCTCACATCACACCCATTGGCTGTGCTGCTCATGCATTGAATCTGCTCCTCAAGGAAATCATGGCACTGAAAACAATGGATACACTCTACAAGAAAGCCAAAGAAATGGTTAGGTATGGGAAGGGTCATCAAGCAATAGCAGCAATCTACCTCACCAAGCAAAGTGAGAAGAATAAGAGCACCACATTGAAGCTGCCCAGCAACACCAGTTGGGGTGGTATTGTCTTCATGTTTGACAGTCTCCTGGAGGGGAAGGAGTCTCTCCAAGAAATGGCCATAACACAGTCTGCTGATATGGATAGACCCATCAAGAGGATCCTCCTGGATTATGTATTCTGGAAGAGAGTGGTAATCAGCCTGAAACTCCTGAAACCTATAGCAGTAGCCATTGCACGGATTGAGGGAGACAATACCATCCTGTCTGATGTTCAGACTCTGCTTGCTGATGTAAGAGAAGAAATCCATACTGCCCTGCCCACTTCACTGTCGCTCCAAGCAGAGGAAACTGCAGTGCTGAAATACATCAATAAGCGTGAAGACTTCTACCTGAAGCCCATACACGCGTACATGTAGG
The DNA here is from genome assembly GCF_036934945.1 of Oncorhynchus masou masou. Classification (NCBI taxonomy): domain Eukaryota; kingdom Metazoa; phylum Chordata; class Actinopteri; order Salmoniformes; family Salmonidae; genus Oncorhynchus; species Oncorhynchus masou. The sequence goes on from NC_088242.1 coordinate 11,403,810, forward strand.
ACCCCAAGTATGCTGGCAAGAGCATCCTGTCTGGTGCAGAGATCAACAAGGCCTATGGTGTCATCAATACTGTGTCTCGCCACCTTGGCCTGGATGAGGGCAAGGTTCTTGGCAGTCTGGCGAAGTACACTTCCAAGCAAGGGCTTTGGGATGGAGATGCAATATGGCAGTCGTGCCAACATCTCATCAGCCACCTGGAGGAAGGGACTAGTCCTTGTTTGGGAACACACACCAAAGCACGCAACAGGCTGACCAATACAAGGGTTGAAAAATGGGTGGCCATCCAGGCAAATTTGAGGCTTTTTGAGTCTGACAACGAGCCATCTTCAACAAGGTTGGAACATGACAGTGAAGATGAGGTCTCAGAGTCTGACGTTCAAGAGGTGGACATTGAGAAGGTCCAGGGAGAAGCCATGGAAGCCTGAGAGGAAGACAACCAAAGCTTTAGTTTCCTGACTATCATTTTACAGATGCATGTTGAAAACATTTTTGGGAGATGTGATGGACCATTGGGGATCATCCAGTATTCCCTTTTGTTGTTCAGTGAAATCATCCCATGTGAAGAGTCAACTCATTTAATTAAAGTTCAATTCGTAACTAAATTGCTTTTTATTTCTATTGGAAGGATTTAATAATTTGCACTTATGTCTACTTATGATAAGGTAAAATTATTATGTTTCTGTCTCCATATGATATGGTAAATATATTCTATGCAAAAAAACATCTACATTTAAATGCTATTAATATTAATTTGCATATATTCCCATTAATTCCCACGTTTCCACCACTGAATGCTCCCCAAAATGTGCAACCCTAATTCTGGCTCTACCTAAATTGAATTCTCCATTTTAAAAGCACTTCAAACCCAGAGGAAAAACAAAAAAATACTTATGGGTGAAAGAGCAATGGCTCCTTTTGTAGACAAATATTTATTTGCCCGCCATAGCCTGACACTGAATAATAATAAGCAGTAACTTACTTATTATTAATATTATTGTTATTACTATTAATATTATTGAATATTATTCCAATAATATGGGTGATGGTAACAGTAGTAGTTTAATGATGGTGGTGATGGTGGTAGTAGAAGTAATGATTATGGTAGTTGCAGTACTCATGTAATATCGAGGATGACAGTTATAACTTCATTATAGGTTTAGTAGGTAGAGATATTACAGGTAGAAATGCTTCAAGTGGTAATGGTAGTAGTAGGGATCGTTGTAGTATTAGTGTTAATGACGCCGGAGGGGAAGGCTGACGGTTTACGGGCTGTGCTATTTAAAAAATGTTTAGTTTTTTTTGCATTGTTTGTAACTTATTTTGAACATAATGTTGCTGCTACTGTCTCTTATGACTGAAAAGAGCTTCTGGACATCAAACAGCGATTACTCACCTCGAACTGGACAAACAAATTTCTCTAATGAGTCCGACGCGAAGGATACACTGCTTCTCAGAGAACAGGCCCAAATCCCCGTCATTCACGTGAAGAAAAGACAGAAATACAGAGGGCGGAGGTCTGGTTTGCCTTGTGTGAGAATTCGTCGGCGAATGGGTCACCCACCTCAACCATCCGTTCTATTGGCCAATGTGCAATTATTGGATGCTCTCCGTTAGAGACTATCCTACCCACGGGACATAAAAAACTGTAATATCTTATGTTTCACCGAGTCGTGGCTGAACAACAACATGTGTAATATACAGTTGGCTGAGTTTTCCGTGCATCGGCAGGACAGAACAGCTACGTCTGGTAAGACAAGGGGTGGGGGTATGTATCTATTTGTCAATGACAGCTGGTGCATGATGTATTTTAAACAGGACAACAAGTCCTTTAAACAGGTCAACACTCATAAGGCTGCGGGGCCAGACGGATTACCAGGATGTGTACTCAGAACTAGTGCCTTGACTGACATTTTCAACCTCTCCCTTATTGAGTCTGTAATACCTACATGTTTCAAGCAGACCACCATAGTCACTGTGCCCAAGAAAGCGAAGGAAATCTGCATAAAAGACTACAGCCCCGTGGAACTCACGGCGGTAGTCATGAAGTGCATTGAAAGGCTGGTCATGGCTCACATTAACCTCTTACACTTATGGTGGCGCTATTTCATTTTTGGAAGAAAAACGTTCCCGTTTTAAACAAGATATTTTGTCACAAAAAGATGCTCGACTATGCATATAATTGCTACTGTTCGAAAGAAAACACTCTGACGTGTCCAGAAATACAAATATCTTCTCTGTGCGTGCCCTTTAACGTGAGCTTCAGGCAAAACCAAGATGACTTGGCATCCAGGAAATGACAAGGATTTTTGAGGCTCTGTCTTTCATGATCTCCTTATATGGCTGTGAACGCAAGAGGAATGAGTCTGCCCTTTCTTCGTTTCCCCAAGGTGTCTGCAGCATTGTGACGTATTTGTAGGCAGATCGTTGGAAGATTGACCATAAGAGACCACATTTACCACGTGTCCGCCCGGTGTCCCGAAATTGGTGCGCAAAAGTCACCTGCCAGTATTTTTCCATGGGGCACAGAGAGAGAAGCAAGCTTCCACGAACTGCATGTCAATGAAGAGATATGTGAAAAAACACCTTGAGGATTGATTCCAAACAACGTTTGCCATGTTTCGTCGATATTATGTAGTTAATCCGGAAAAAGTTTCACGTTGTAGGTGACTGCATTTTCGGTTTGTTTCGGTAGCCAGGCGCAATGTAGAAAACGGAACGATTTCTCCTACACACAGACGCTTTCAGGAAACACTGCGCATTTGGTATGTGGCTGGGAGTCTCCTCATTGAAAACATCAGAAGCTCTTCAAAGGTAAATGATTTTATTTATTTGGTTATCTGGCTTTTGTGAAAACGTGCTACATGCTACACAAAATGCTATGCTAGCTTTGCATACTCTTACACAAATTAGTCAATTTCTATGGTTCAAAAGCATATTTTGAAAATCTGAGATGACAGTGTTGTTAAGAAAAGGTCATTATTTTAATTTTATTTGGATTTTCAGAAATCGTTAACGTTATGCTAATGAGCCTGACTTAGTCACAATCCCGGATCCCAGTTAACACCAATCCCCTAGACCCACTCCGATTCGCATATTGCCCCAACAGATCCACAGATGACGCAATCTCAATTGCACTCCACACTGCCCTTTCCCACCTGGACAAAAGGAACACCTATGTGAGAATACTGTTCATTGACTACAGCTCAGCGTTCAACAGTGCCCACAAAGCTCATCACTAAGAGAAGGACTCTGGGAGTAAACACCTCCCTCTGCAACTGGATTGTGGACTTCCTGACGGGCCGCCCCCCAGCTGGTAAGGGTAGGCAACAACATCTGCCAGGCTGATCCTCAACACAGGGGCCCCTCGGTGGTGCATGCTTAGTTCCCTCCTGCACTCCCTGTTCACCCATGACTGCGTGGCCAAGCACGACTCCAACACCATCATTAAGTTTGCTGACGACAACAGTGGTAGGCCTGATCACCGACAACATTGAGACTGCCTATATGGAGGAGGTCATAGACCTGGCAGTGTGGTGCCAGGACAACAATGTGAGCAAGACAAAGGAGCTGATCGTGGGCTACAGGAAATGGAGGGCCGAACACCCCATCGACGGGGCTGTAGTGGAGCGGGTCGAGAGTTCCTTCCTCTATTATTATTTACTAGCAATTTATATTATTATTATTATATACATTATTTTATTACAATGTATATTGGCAATATTGACGCAATGTTTTTCATGCCAATAAAGCAGCTTGAATTTGAATGTGAGAAAGGGAATATGGATGAGAATTAGGAAGGGTGTGATAGGGAATATGGATGAGAATTGGGAGGGGTGTGGAAGGGAATATGGATGAGAATTAGGATGGATGGAATTAGGAAGGGTGTGATAGGGAATATGGATAGGGAATATGGATGGGAATTAGGAGGGGTGTGATAGGGAATATGGATGGGAATTAGGAGGGGTGTGATAGGGAATATGGATGGGAATTAGGAGGGGTGTGATAGGGAATATGGATGAGAATTAGGAGGGGTGTGATAGGGAATATGGATGAGAATTAGGAGGGGTGTGATAGGGAATATGGATGAGAATTAGGAAGGGTATGAAAGGGAAATTAGGAAGACAATGGTTAATAGACTATAGTGTTAGCTACATGCAGCAGTTGAGGAGAGGAAGGGGGATAACCAGGTCCCACGTCAAGTGGGTGAGTTACAAATTGTACCCTATTCCCTATATAGGGCCCTGGTCAAACGTAGTGCACTAAATAGGGAATAGGATGCAATTTGGGACGCAAAAGGTCCTAGGTACAGAAACTCACCTGTAGAGAGCTGTGTAGGGGAGACCCTCCCTGAGCTTCCTTTAAAACTGCTGTGGGAGCCATACTTGTTCATCAACTCAATGAACTCCCGCCTGGAGGACAGACAGACAGACAGACAGACAGACAGACAGACAGACAGACAGACAGACAAAGTCAACTCCCTCAGAGAAACAGTACAGTAGAGCTCTGTCTCCCTCCCATGGTCACACACAGACATTGATTCCAAGTGACATCTGACAGGAGCAGACCCATTAAAAGTGTCTTCTTTGTTAGTAGTTGAGATTAGGATTATCTGAGCTAGATCAGGATGCTAATCCGGTTTAATCTCGAGGTAAAGAGTCTACTGTGTTATGTGTTCAGGTAAAAAAGTCCTAAGTATGTCTTAGAAAAAAGGATTGACCTCTTGGCCCCAACTGTCTGGTCTGGGAATCAGTCTGACAGTTATAGGGTTATGGTTATACTGTACAGTGGGCTCCAAAAGTATTGGGACAATTATGTTGTTTTTGTGATTTTAGTTCTCTACTCCAGCACTTTGGATTTGAAATAATATAATGACGATGAGGTTAACGTGCAGACTGCCAGCTTTAATTTGAGGGTATTTTCATGCATGTTGGGTGAAGCGTTTAGAATTGACAGCACTGTAGAGGAGCAAAAGTATTGGGACAAATTCCCTTGCATATTAAAGTAGTAAAAAGTTATGTATTTGGTCCCATATTCATAACATGCAATGACGACATCAAGCTTGTGACTCTACAAACTGGTTGAATGCCTTTGCTGTTTATTTTGGTTGCGTTTCAGATGATTTTGTGCCCAATAGAAATGAATGGTAAATAATGTAATGTGTAATTTTGGAGTCATTTTTATATATATTCTATATATATTTCTACATTAGGATGCTGGATGCTACCATGTCTACGGATAATCCTAAACAAATTGTGAATAATGATGAGTGAGAAAGTTAGACGCACAAATATCATATTCCCCAAAAATGCTAACCTCCCCTGTTATTGTAATGGTGAGAGGTTAGCATGTCTTGGTGGTATGATATAAAATGCTAACCTCCCCTGTTATTGTAATGGTGAGAGGTTAGCATGTCTTGGGGGTATGATATAAAATGCTAACCTCCTCTATTATTGTAATGGTGAGAGGTTAGCATGTCTTGGTGGTATGATATAAAATGCTAACCTCCCCTGTTATTGTAATGGTGAGAGGTTAGCATGTCTTGGGGCTATGATATAAAATGCTAACCTCCCCTGTTATTGTAATGGTGAGAGGTTAGCATGTCTTGGGGCTATGATATAAAATGCTAACCTCCCCTGTTATTGTAATGGTGAGAGGTTAGCATGTCTTGGTGGTATGATATAAAATGCTAACCTACCCAGTTATTGTAATGGTGAGAGGTTAGCATGTCTTGGGGCTATGATATAAAATGCTAACCTCCCCTGTTATTGTAATGGTGAGAGGTTAGCATGTCTTGGGGGTATGATATAAAATGCTAACCTCCCCTGTTATTGTAATGGTGAGAGGTTAGCATGTCTTGGGGGTATGATATAAAATGCTAACCTCCCCTGTTATTGTAATGGTGAGAGGTTAGCATGTCTTGGTTGTATGATATAAAATGCTAACCTCCCCAGTTATTGTAATGGTGAGAGGTTAGCATGTCTTGAGGGCCTAATATTTGTGCATTTATAACTTTCTCACTACTCATTATCCACGATTCATTCAGGATTTTCTGTAATCATGGTAGCATCCACATGAATGTAGAAGTGTTTAGAAACATATTCTATACTTATTCCCAATAAAAATGACTCCAAAATGACACACTACACTATTTACCATTCATTTCTATTGGGCACAAAATACTCTGAAACATAACCAGAACAAACAGCTGATGAAAGACAGATGGACGGACAGTCTTCTTAATATGTCAGCCTGTATCCGTCCGGCTGTCCGTCCGTTGAGCCAGTAGTGTGTGACGTGGCTGACAAACAGTGAAAAGCACAGGGGCCAGCCGAGTGCCAGGTCACTTTATGTCAGGCCTGGTGTACAAGACGGGGTGAGACGTGACAGGAGAGAGAGGACACAGGACAGACGCCTTTCCTCAGCAGTTAGGAGGACTAGAGTCCCGGAGGATATTTGGGAAGTGTTTAAATGTACCCAGTTTTCAAATGAAGTCCTCCCTGATTGGCAGATGAGTGTATACCCTGATTAGAAGTACCTGTAGCTCATCGGTTGCTCACTTGTGTTCCCTGAGAATGTGGTTTGAATTAAAAAGATGTGGACCTACACACCGAAGAAGGCTTCAAGCTGAAATGTCTCTCTCTAGTTCAGAGCAGCGCTGCTTTCAGATCAAGTCTTGATTTAGTATTTATTAGGATCCCCATTAGGATTAACATAATTAAAACAACATAACGCATCAATACATCACATTAGACATTATTACTCTAATATTTACAGTATAAAATGTACAATACTACAATATTACTGTGTGTGTGTGTGTGTGTGTGTGTGTGTGTGTGTGTGTGTGTGTGTGTGTGTGTGTGTGTGTGTGTGTGTGTGTGTCTCTTCATAGTCCATGTTATGCCGTGAGGTGATTTATCCTACTTTTTCTTTTTACAGATTTTACTGTTCACTTGAGTTACTTGATGTGGAAGAGAGTTCCATGTAGTCATGGCTCTATGCAGTACTGTGTGTTTCCCAGTGTCTGCTCTGGACTTGGGGACTGTGAAGAGACCCCTGGTGGCATGTATTGTGGGGTATGTATGGGTGTTTGATCTGTGTGCTCGTTGTTTGAACAGACAGCTTGGTGCTGTCAACATGTCAATAACTCTCACAAAGACCAGTAGTAGTGATGCAGTCAATCTCGTCTCTTCTTTGAGCCAGGTGAGATTTACATGAATGTCATTGATGTTAGCTCTCTGTGTACATTTAAGGGCCAGCTGTGTTTCTCTGTTCAGGGCCACTGTAATTTGTCCTTCTTTGTGGCACTTGACCATATCACTGGGCAGTAATCCAGGTGTGATAAAACTAGGGCCTGTAGGACTTGTTGAGTTGATTGTTATGTGAAGAAAGTAGAGCAGCGTTTTATCACGGACAGACTTCTCCCCATCTTGTGCCAGGTCACACTCAAACCGGTGCTCCTGGCACCTACTACCATACCCCGTTCAGAGGCATTTAAATATTTTATCTTTCCCATTCACCATCTGAATGGCACACATACACAATCCATGTCTCAATTGTCTCAAGGCATAAAAATCCATCTTTTAACTTGTCTCCTCTCCTTCATTTACACTAATTAAAGTTAATTTAACGGGTAACATCAATAAGGGATCATAGCTTTCATTTGGATTCACCTGGTCAGGCTGTCATAGAAAGAGCAGATGTTCCTAGTATTTTGTACACTCAGTGTATACTTTGAAGTACGCTGGAAAATGTGTTGAACGTAATCAAAAAAAATGTAACGCCATCCACACACAGGGGTTAACTGTGTTACTTCATGTTTCTACCAGACGGCTTCCTGTGCTGACTGAGGTCAGAAGGAAACACCCTCACAGCTATGAATGAGTGTTCTTTCTCTGTCCTCTAATAAGCAGTTTTCTGAATCTGCACATTTGAACCAGCCAGGCCTCAAACACTGTTACACAACACTCAACCTATCTTCCCTAAAGCTTCCCCAAGGCTCTCTGTTTCTGGCACCCTATTCCCTATATAGTGCACTACTTTCGACCAGGGCTCCAGTTAGGAATAGAATATTCCTAATAAATGATATACATGATATATAATACATGATTATTATATTACATTATTAGAATGGGGTCCATTTCGGACACCGCTTCCATTTCTGAGTGAACACAACCCAAAGTCCTTAATGTTCTCACTGTAGTAACCAGATTGTTGTATTTATCAAAAGCAAATCAAGGATTCTTTAACCACTCAGCTCCTAACAGTATCTACCCTTGTTCAGTGACAACAACGTAGTGTTCTGACGTAGTGCACACTACCATACATAGGCTACACACAAACGTTTGTCGCCTTTGTCTAATAGTGATGGGGGAATATATCGATACAGTTTCATATTGCAATATTTGACTCCCAAGTATCGTTTTGGAAATAAATCAATTAAATATGTACAGTTCCAATCAAAAATGTGGGAGAATGCCAAGAGTGAAGGAAAAGCAGCCAACAAGTGCTCAGCATATGTGGGAACTCCTTCAAGACTGTTGGAAAAGCATTTCAGGTGAAGCTGGTTGAGAGAATGCCAAGAGTGTGCAAAGCTGTCATCAAGGCAAAGGGTGGCTACTTTGAAGAGGTCTTCACTATTATTCTACAATGTAGAAAATAATAAAAAAATAAAGAAAAACCCTTGAATGAGTGGGTGTGTCCAAACTTTTGACTGGTACTATACAGTGTATAATATATAATAATCATATACCAAATCAAACAACACCAAGAATGGCAAAACTTCTGATAAAATACATGTAAAAGGACAATTCCGCCACTTTTCAATGCCCTAGTCATTATCTGCAGCACCATAACAGTGTCTATATTATGTGAAAACAGCCTATTTTCTATGATCTGTGCTTAAAAAGAGAAGAAGAACGGTCCTAGAAAACGATTTTCTATGATCTGTGGTTAAAAGAGAAGAAGAACGGTCCTAAATAATGATTTTCTATGATCTGTGGTTAAAAGAGAAGAAGAACGGTCCTAAAAAATGCCTCTGTGACCTGACAGGTTAGGATTAAAACGTAAAAAGAACAACAGTGATTTTCAAAACCGGCAATGAGTTTCTAGCCAGAGAAAATGTATCTTCTCTCTCCCCACAACACCGCAAATCTCAGTGTTTGAAAATCCCTGTTTTTAATATATCGTCATCGGGCAGAAATTGTTTTACTTTACATTTTTATACTATTTTCTATAAAGCGCTGTTAACACATATGTAGACTCTGGTATTGTGCTGCAGATGAGAGTCTCTGAAAAGTGGTGGAATTTCTTTTTAAATAAAGTCAGGCTTGGCTACCTGCTTTCATCGTCCCTGGCAGCCATCAGAGACATGTGATTGGAGGCTGACGCTGACCGGAGGATATCCACCGCCCTATAGGACCACAGGAGAGAGGAGAGCAGTTTTAACACTACATCCGGGTTCAGGAAATCATATGTCACAAATGGCACCCTATTCCCTTTTTAGTGCACTACTTTTGACCAGGGCCCATAGGGAATAGGGTGCACTACTTTAGACCAGGGCACATAGCGAATAGGGTGCACTACTTTAGACCAGGGCACATAGCGAATAGGGTGCACTACTTTAGACAAGGGCCCATAGGGGATAGGGTGCACTACTTTAGACCAGGGCCCATAGGGAATAGGGTGCACTACTTTAGACCAGGGCCCATAGGGAATAGGGTGCACTACTTTAGACCAGGACCCATAGGGAATAGGGTGCACTACTTTAGACCAGGACCCATAGGGGATAGGGTGCACTACTTTAGACCAGGACCCATAGGGGATAGGGGGCACTACTTTAGACCAGGGCCCATAGGGGATAGGGTGCCATTTGGGATACACAGAAAATGGTGATGGAACTGCCATAACACCTTCAGTCATTGTCACCTCGAGAGGTCGACCTCTAGTCACCTCTATGTAGAAAACTGTTGTTTTTTAATTCAATGTGTGGCATTCAAGTATTACTCCTGAGTTGAAACACAAACACCAATGTAACACCAACACCAATGTAACATACTTTGCATAGCATCATTCACATGGCTAACGAATGATTAACAAACAACTAAACTCACATGACCTAATTATGGCCGAGTCTACCACTGTGCACTAATGACCTACCTCTCGTTGGTTACACCTCCTAAACTCATATTATTGACTTCCAAAATGAGGTCGCCCGTTCTAAGCCTCCCTGGAACACACAAATACACAGAGACAGAGACAGAGAACGAGAGAGAGAGAGACAGTGAGAGAGAGAGAATGAAAGAGAGAGAGTACAAGAGAGAGAATGAAAGAGACAGCGAGAGAATGAGTGAAAGAGACAGCGAGAGAGAGAGAGAGAATGAGTGAAAGAGACAGCGAGAGAGAGAGAGAGAGAGAGAGTGAAAGAGACAGCGAGAGAGAGAGAGAGTGAAAGAGACAGCGAGAGAGAGAGAGAGAGAGAAAGAGAGAGAGAGAGAGAGAGAGAGAGAGAGAGAGAGAGAGAGAGAGAGAGAGAGAGAGAGAGAGAGAGAGAGAGAGAGAGAGAGAGAGAGAGAGAGAGAAAGAGACAGCGAGAGAGAGAGACAGCGAGAGAGAGAGTGAAAGAGAGAGAGAGTGAAAGAGACAGTGAGTGAAAGAGACAGCGAGAGAGTGAGAGAGTGAGAAAGAGACAGCGAGAGAGAGAGAGTGAGAAAGAGACAGCGAGAGAGAGAAAGTGAGAGAGAGAGAGAGAGAGAGTGAGAAAGAGACAGCGAGAGAGAGAAAGTGAGAGAGAGAGAGACAGCGAGAGAGAGAGAGAGTGAGAAAGAGACAGCGAGAGAGAGAGAGAGTGAGAAAGAGACAGCGAGAGAGAGAGAAAGAGACAGCGAGAGAGAGAGCGAGAGAGAGACAGCGAGAGAGAGAGAGTGAGAAAGAGACAGCGAGAGAGAGAGAGTGAGAAAGAGACAGCGAGAGAGAGAGAGTGAAAGAGACAGTGAGAGAGAGTGAAAGAGACAGCGAGAGAGAGAGCGAGAGAGAGACAGCGAGAGAGAGAGAGCGAGAGAGAGACAGCGAGAGAGAGAGAGCGTGAGAGAGACAGCGAGAGAGAGAGAGCGAGAGAGACAGCGAGAGAGAGAGCGAGAGAGAGAAAGAGACAGCGAGAGAGAGAGCGAGAGAGAGAATTTTGACATCATCATCTGTAATAGAGGTTATTTATCAACATACTAAATTAGCCAAAAACAAAAACCATCAGAAAGTAACGTACCATCCTGAGCAGCCAGTCCTCCCGGTAACACCCGCTTGATGAAGATCCCAAACTCCTCACGTGTCTGCTCTCTGTAGCCACCGATGATCTTCACCCCTGGATGAGGAATAAGAGACAAAAGCAACACCTTTTATGAACCCCCAGTAGATAAAGGTTATAGTGGAAATCTATTAAGCAGAAAGCACATTTTAGAGCAATTGAGAGGTACAGTATTGGAGCTGCCACTATTTAGAATATTGCGGCACGTTAGCTCACTGCACAGCTCTTTTTGTGGAGGGAAATGTCGCCCTTCGACTTGCTATAATAATCATTCGTTACTAGGGCCAGGAGTATTTCCTTGACTACATAATCTGACCAGGGAAACCTCTGGGCCCCAGTTATAGCTGATTAAAACATATATAGACTATAGCTACATCCATTCATAATGCATATTACATTGGAGGTCAAGTTGTATACTGACCCAGTCCTTTCTTGCAGTCGCAGAACTCCAGTCTCTCGATGGCCCGGTTGATGCCGTGAGGCCCCATGACGGTCCTGGAACACACAAACACCTTCTCGGTCACGTCATCCCAACGTTTACCCATTTAACTAATAAATATGATTTTAAACCCCTTCCTTGTGGATGGAAAGAAAAGAAGGCTCATGACGGATAGAGGAAGAGAATGGAAGAGATTAAGATAGAAAGAGACCTCTCACAGCCACATGGTTCATCGGATGAGCTTTCATCTCCGGTCTCAAGATGTAATTGAATCATTGTCCAAAGGATTTCGTTAGAATAGGTTCCCAGAGCCACACCAATATGTTCCATAACCAGCTGTGGACTGGCTTTACAGAAGAGCTGAAATGTGTCAGGAGCCGCCGCGAGTGAGTGTGTGTTTAGGGAGTGTGTGGTCTACGGAGCCACCAGAGTGTCTGGCAAGTGTGTGAGGCGAGTGTGTGGTCTCCGGAGCCACCAAAGTGTCTGGCAAGTGTGTGAGGCGAGTGTGTGGTCTCCGGAGCCACCAAAGTGTCTGGCAAGTGTGTGAGGCGAGTGTGTGGTCTCCGGAGCCACCAAAGTGTCTGGCGAGTGTGTGAGGCGAGTGTGTGAGCCGAGTGTGTGGTCTCCGGAGCCACCAAAGTGTCTGGCGAGTGTGTGAGGCGAGTGTGTGAGGCGAGTGTGTGGTAATCCAGAGCGGCTGCAGGTGTGTGTGGAGAGTCTGTCTCGGTGCGTTCTGAGTATATGTGGGGTCAGAAGCAGCCGCCAGACACAAACTGACAGGGTTTCAGCATCAGGGGAAAAACAAAAACACACCGTCTCATCTCTTCACAGGGACTTTGACTGACATCAGCTCAGGCTGTCCAGACCAATCTCCCTATGAGCCATTCACAGCATTAAAATGCTTCATATGACAGTAATAACCAAGGACTTACCCAATCTGAAAAGAAGATTTGTTGTTGAGAATTAATGCCATTATGCTGGACGTGTACATTGTATGAGGACGGTCAAAAGGTTTTCCAGGCCACATCATGTGATCAGGAGAAACTCTTGGCCTTGTGTGTGTGTGTGTGTGTGTGTGTGTGTTGCATGCTGTGTCACCAATGGGAGTAAATGGTTTACAGCAGCAAAGAGCTTTTAGATCTTTTCAATTATGAAAAAAGTAATTACAGTCTAAACAGGTGCATTAGGTATTGGAAAACACCGCTGCCAATCTGCAGACCTGGGAGGACAGGACAGGGCTGGGAGGTAATCCTCTGGACAAACAGACAGATACAGGAAGAAACAGAGGACAAAGCTCTGGGTTCAAACTAGGGCATTGGATGACAACAGTCAATACAATTAATTTCAAATGTAGTGTACGCACATCCAATAACTTGCAAGTGCTGTGTACAAAAATACACAGTACTTATACCCAAACACTGATACCCAAACACTGATAAATGCTCTGGCACAATAAACTGCGGGAGCATTCATTATATTTTACAGTCAATACAACAGTACATCTGTGGTCCAGACAGTGTGGCTGTATGCTGTTTACGTTCTCCATGTACTGCGGTTCCAACTGTTGTCTTGACTTGAAAACCTTCAGAAGACTTCCTAACAGATGATCATTCATTGGGGCTTTCTTTTTCCAACAGCTGCTTGACCTCTGTGTTTAATCTATTGCCCTACAGCTTGTGCTATGTACCCAGCACCTGTTCCGTATATTTGGCAGCCAGACCTTTCACTAATTTGTGCTTTACTTGGCTGACATTGGTCATGAAAATAAACCACTTTTTTACACCACAGGTACTGTACCAGAATCAAGATCCAGTCCACAAACTTATAGGTTGTTGTGTTCAGCAAATATCTCTTGTATATCTGTATCGTGTCTGGACTATCATTAAATGTGAAGACTGTATATTATCGAATCAATTCTCTATGTGCAATTTAATTATGCGATTAAACTAATCATGTAACTTTAAATAACTAGGAAGTTGGGGCACCATGTAAAAATGTCATTTATATAGTGTCAAACTCCCAAATATAACTCTTCAGATATTTTCATATCTTATCAAAACAGTCGCTCATTAATTAAATATTATTATTAATTCATCAGTTCACTTGGATATCTGTACGAATCCTAGCCTAAATTATGAATCGGCGATATACAAATTGGCTTAATTATTTATTTATTAAGTAACTAAATAATCACACAGAATTACATGAACAAACAGTAGACATTTGGGTTACAACATGATGCAAAGAAAAAGTCCCTAGCGGACGATAGCGATATGAAGGCTTGGTAGACAAAGGAAAGGGGTGGGGACTGAGAAAGAGCGGGAAAGACAAAATGGATTCACTACACAGTTGATAATTATATTAATTGAAATGCTAATCATTTACACATGAACGGCCGCTCATTCGAGAATAATTGCAATGTATAAATTTACGCCCGTATGTCGTTGTTGTCTTCTCTGTTGGAATCGTCGGTCCGTCTCCTGGAGAGTCAGTTCATCAGAGAGTCTCTGGTTAACTTCCCCAGAAGTCACAATGTCCTTCGCGGTTGTAGCTTTGTCCGCGGCTCTGGATAGTGTCTGTTGTAATGGATACGCCAGGTCTACAGATGGTCATTGCATAGAATAGATGCTTCCACGGTTCTCGCTATTCTTGTACTAGATTTACGTAATTTCCAGCTGCAGCTTAGTAATTATACATCTAACGTTTGCTCTTATTCTTTAGTGATCGATAGTCTCAGAGTTTAACAATTTCCAGCTGTGTTTTCACAACTACAGCTGTATGGTCTCCGTGGCCTATAGAATTGTAGCCATTCCTGATGTCACAAAATAAAACAACTTCGACAGGATTGTACTTTAAATACCAACGGACCATTCCCACATTCTCAAAAATATAAATATTGTTTAATCCTCCACTATGGGGGATTAGGAGTTGTCATGATTGGCCTGCTTGGGTTAGGTTACCATGGACCACAATCCTACGGAGAGATCTCTTAACACCCACCAGAGGGGAAGAGTTCGAGAGGTATCGAGGTATGGGGGTTTTATGACACCTCACGCCCATTGTAAATCTAAGGCAGCAGACAAAATTCCTTTGTTCTCTCACTATGGTGATCCGGCCTCAGAACATTAACATGCAATAAATGGACTTTGGGACAATAGGTTTCGTCAGCCACAATGGTGGTAATGGCAATAGATGGAATATGAAAATGAATGGGGTGGCAGGTAGCTTAGTGGTTAGAGCGTTGGGAGTTTTTCTAAAGATGAAATGTGAAGTTATTTGTCTAAATTGGATCTGAGTAAAATGCTCATAACTTGGTACGCCCAGAGAATTGCCCTAAAGGCGAAAATGCCCATTCCTGACCCGAGGGTATAAAACCTGTGAGTTAAGAATTAACATATCAGACTAAGTGACCCTGAACTGCAGCCAAGGTCTGAGTGGTCAGCAAACCCAAAACGCAACACAAGGTTGAAGAAGACAAAGGAACCTTTTAACAACCTATGCTGCGGACGAGTAGCTGTATCTAAAGGGTGTGAATTCAAGCAGGACCACCCGGTCACCACTCTCAAGGAACCGTGTGTCTACACTGCTTTCCTTCCCGCGCTGGAACCATCCACACGGCTGATTCAGCTCTCCTCAGAAGACCCCTTTTCAGAGTGAGGAAACGGACCACTAAGAGACACTGACATCGTGAGGAGAACAGAGTGACACCAGGTTGAAGACGGACCGCCAACAGAGAGGTCGGAATCCGGTCCACACAGAGACACCCCATTGGACAGTTTCAACACGTAATTACATCATTATATTCTGACCCATAACTGCAGCAGTTCGGGGCAAGGTTAGGGTTCAAATAAGCATAGCTGACAAATGCACCCAAGTGTATTTTTCTCCCCATTTTGTGTAACACGTGTCAAATTGTATTGGCCCCCTAGTGGCCTGTTTTATCATACTAAGTTCTAATCCATAGCCTAGACTGTGTGTTTGTGTATCTTATATTAGCATTAAAGCTTGTTAGCAAATAAATAATCAACTCAATTGGTGTGGGGGGATTTATTTGGCAAGACTCGGGTTTGAGCAGATTCCTGGATTATGCGACATTCAGAATGAGACTGTGGAGGAAATGGACTAATTAGCAACTGTTATAAAATCGATATTCTGATATTCTTTGAGTTAATTTGGGAAATAGAAACTCAATAAAGCTAAAACTTTCCCATGGTGCCACAGGTTAATAGGTTAATAATTGCCTTATTCATTTAATCACGTAATTATAAACCGTTAACCTGTTGAAACTCTAGGGGCGCAATTTCATTTTTGGATGAAAAACGTTCCCGTTTTAAACAAGATATTTTGTCACAAAAAGATGCTCGACTATGCATATAATTGATAGCTTTCGAAAGAAAACACTCTGACGTGTCCAGAACTGCAAAGATATTTTCTGTGCGTGCCCTAGAACGTGAGCTTCAGGCAAAACCAAGATGAGACGGCATCCAGGAAATGAGCAGGATTTTTGAGGCTCTGTTTTCCATTGTCTCCTTATATGGCTGTGAATGCGAGAGGAGTAAGTCTGCCCTTTCTGTCGTTTCCCCAAGGTGTCTGCAGCATTGTGACGTATTTGTAGGCATATCATTGGAAGATTGACCATAAGAGTCCACATTTACCAGGTGTCCGCCCGGTGTCCTGCGCGAAATTGGTGCGCAAAAGTCAGCTGCAAGTATTTTTCCACAGAATTCAGAGGAGAATGCAGGCTTCCACGAACGATATATCAATGAAGAGATATGTGAAAAAACACCTTGAGGATTGATTCCAAACCACGTTTGCCATGTTTCGGTCGATATTATGGAGTTAATTCGGAAAAAGTTTGACGTTGTAGGTGACTGAATTTTCGGTTCGTTTCGGTAGCCAAATGTGATGTACAAAACGGAACGATTTCTCCTACACACAGACGCTTTCAGGAAAAACTGCATATTTGGTATGTAACTGAGAGTCTCCTCATTGAAAACATCCGAAGCTCTTCAAAGGTAAATTATTTTTTTTATTTGGTTATCTGGTTTTTGTGAAAATGTTGCGTGCTAAATGCTACTCAAAATGCTAAGCTAGCTTAGCATACTCTTACACAAATTAGTCAATTGCTGTGGTTCAAAAGCATATTTTGAAAATTTGAGATGACAGTGTTGTTAAGAAACGGCTAAGCTTGAGAGCAGGCGCATTATTTTCATTTTATTTGCGATTTTTTTTGCGATTTTCAGAAATCGTTAACGTTGCGTTATGCTAATGAGCCTGAGGCTTTAGTCACGATCCCGGATCCGGGATGGGGAGTTTCAACAGGTTAACCTGTTAACCTGTCAATCGACGAGCAGCACATTAATCAATACAACATCACGACAGAGTTGAACAAAGAGAAGCTCTTTGTTCCATAGGTTTCTTTCCTCTCTCTTTCTTCTTGACCAGGGGAAGAGAGTCTCTGCCAGGAATTTATGACCTGTTGTTAAGTCTTAAAACTTGGTGGGAGAAAGCGAGTGAGAGAGAGAAGGGGAAGCCACGATATACACCAAAGGGCCATATGACATCTGCTACATGTGCTGACTATTCAAAACATGAACTGGTCTATAAAATTATTATTTTTTAAATATCACCTGGTCAGACCATTACTCCAGTTCCAGTTGTCTGATAGGTACTGTTTGGCGTAGCGCAGAGAATTTTCAACCAACCTTAACATGTCGATACTTCCTCAATTCCTGACTTGGAAAACAACCAATGTCTTCTAAAAGTTCATGTCTAGTTTCCGGGGTTTGTTTGAATTTAGAAAACGCGCCGTTATTAAATTCAATTGATTTTTTGCTCCATGAAATAATCCAACCATTTTACGCCGCCATCTTGTCTATTCCAAATCTTCCCTCATTATTGAGACAGGTGGGTGTCATGCTCAAAGTGCTGCATGTCATGATGATGTCTCAATCAACGAGAGAAGATTTCAAATAGACAAGATGGCGTCATACACATTGTTGGATTACTTCATTAAGCAAAAAACTGATTTCATTTCATAACGGAACATTAGACAACTAGACATGGACGTTTAGAAGACATTGGTTCATAACGGAGCATTAGACAACTAGACATGGACGTTTAGAAGACATTGGTTGTCTTGCAAATCGAGAATTGAGGAAGTATCACCAAGTTAAGGTTGGTTGAAAATTCTCTGTGCTACGCCAAACAGTACCTAACCTGTAACGGCTAATGTAGTGTCACTTTTGCCTGTTACAAACTGATAGATAATAAATGCAATTGTCATAGAAGATCTACCCACATTTGCTATCCTATAGCTTTCATCATCCAACACCTTGTCAGTTTATGGACCGATTTAGAGTTGTGGAATGCTTTTACAACAGATCCCTGCGTAACTAAAGCATGTGCATAAATCTTTCATTGATGTCCACGGGAAAATTATATATAAGTACTCAGAAGTTGATGGAGTGTCGGCATGTTCGTCTCTGCTCTGCTCATGACCCTGGAGGTAGCAGAGGAAAAGGGTTCAGCTAGAGGTTAACACTCCAGATTTAGGAAGAGCTGACCTGGTTTCCTGAGTTTCCGTCAGCGGCAGCAACTGATTGGCTAAATACCCGGAGCACCAGGTGGTTGGTGTTGTCAACGAAGCAGCATGACAGAAATATGATGACAAGTTTTCGAACTACAGGTAGTTTATTTGAGAAGATATATAAAGTGATCTGTGAATTTGAACAACTTCATAACCATACCTATTTACATCTTGCATGTCAAAAAAACGAATGACTACTGCTGTACATGCTGCCATAGTTTGGAACAGATTAGATTGTGCTAGAACGAGCAGCCAGCTCATGAACAAAATGAGTGCACCAGAGAGAATGGTCATCACTAGTTACCACAGCTACAGAGTCATAAACCCCTCCTATCTCTACAATTTATTCTTCTTAAAATCTGATTTTAAAACCAACCCTAACAACATTAACCACACTGCTAAACTTATGCCTAACCCTAGCCTTAAATTAAAACAAAAAGCAAATTTCTGTTTTCATTCATTTTTACAATATGGCTGTGGTAACTAGTGGAAACCAGGGAGAAAGCAACAAGCATGCAGATGCAATAAGTGAAAGCATGTTCTAACTGGGCATAGCAAGCTAACATATTGTCACAAAGCATGATCTAACTGGGGATAGCTAACTAACATATTGTCACAAAGCATGATCTAACTGGGGATAGCTAACTAACATATTGTCACAAAGCATGATCTAACTGGGGATAGCTAACTAACATATTGTCACAAAGCATGATCTAACTGGGGATAGCTAGCTAACATATTGTCACGAAGCATGATCTAACTGGGGATAGCTAACTAACATATTGTCACGAAGCATGATCTAACTGGGGATAGCTAGCTAACATATTGTCACAAAGCATGATCTAACTGGGGATAGCTAGCTAACATATTGTCACAAAGCATGATCTAACTGGGGATAGCTAACTAACATATTGTCACGAAGCATGATCTAACTGGGGATAGCTAACTAACATATTGTCACAAAGCATGATCTAACTGGGGATATCTAACTAACATATTGTCACAAAGCATGATCTAACTGGGGATAGCTAGCTAACATATTGTCACGAAGCATGATCTAACTGGGGATAGCTAGCTAACATATTGTCACAAAGCATGATCTAACTGGGGATAGCTAGCTAACATATTGTCACAAAGCATGATCTTCTAGCCAAGTAACTTTCATTCTGAAATAACTTCATATTTCTGAGTTACTCAGATATTAGTTTAGAAAGAGTTGAAATTGGTATGGAAAGGGGGATACCTAGTCAGTTGTACAACTGAATGCATTCCATTGAAATGTGTCTTCATATAACCAAAGCCCTCTGAATAAGAGCTAATTATTTATCAAAGGTAGACATGCACATTTGAGCACATTTCAGGGAGGTCCATTTACTTTGTGCTGTTATGATTTATGCTGCAGTTCGCCCTGATAGAAAATACCTGGTAAAACAATCCAAGCAATGTTCATGGAGGCCGGAGCTGCTGTTGACAGTCACTGAGGGGCAAAGTAACTGAACAGATTGTTTTGAACAATATATTTTTCAAACAGGAAAATGTACACATTTACTGCACTTTCATTAGCATTTAAAACATAATCCAATATTTTCTATATAATCTATATTTTTCTTTAAATGAAAATATATTCACTTTTTTTTTTTTTACCCATCACATATTATTCATTTTGACCAATTACAAGTGGGACTCCGTCCCTAACACCGTAATAGGCATGCCACCTCTGGTTTCCATTCATGAAGGAATAGAGGGAAAAGGCCCGTCTCTGCCCTGCTCATGACCCTGGAAGTAGCAGAGGAAAAGGGTTCAACAAGAGGTCAACCCTCCAGATTTAGGAAGAGCTGACCTGGTTTCCTACGGTTCCTCTCTCTGCCTCTTCTTTCCCTTCCTATTCACTCCTCTCGTTTAATCATTACCACCGGCTTTCCTTTCATTTACTTTCATCTCCTCTCCTTTTTCCCTTCCATCTCCTGTCATTTCTGTGTCTCCTCCCTCATTTCCCCTCCCATATTGTCCTCTTGTTTCCTCCGTCCTCTACTCTTCCCCATCCCCGTTCACAACAAAAGCCCACATTTCTAAATTTAGCCCAGGAGATTACACTAACCAATAGACAAATGGCCAAGACAGACTCCGAAGGCTCATAGTAAGATCACTAAACAGCTGTTGTTCCTGTAGCCTACAAAAGGACTATAATGCATTCACCCCTATTTGTTTTATATAGCCGAGTGTCACATACACACTGTTTAACCCTTAACAATCAATAAACACTACAATAGACATTGTAGTGAGTGAGTCGTTGTACACAAAAAAAAAGGTTCTTAAATGGTTCTTCCTCAGCTCTTAATGTTCCTTGCCCGATAGATAACCTTTTGAGTTAACTGTGGCGTTCTTGAGTGGCATCTACAGTTCTTCAGAATTCTAAAAGGTTATTGTATGTATTGAAGCCTGCAGACGTGTACCTTTCATAGCACACAGCAAATTGGCTAATCCTATAGTTTTTACGGTAATTTATTAGCAGCCAGTTACCTGTGAGTTACTGTAAAAAAATATAAAAAAATAAAAGTACAGTATTGTTAACGTAAATTGTAAAAAAATAACAGTAATTTACTGTTAAATCAAAGGTTATTCTGAATTTACAGTAACATACTATACTTTTTTGGGGGTAATTCATGTAATTTGTTGCCATAAACTACCATAAGAATAACAGGATTTTTGTGTTTTCCAGTGTGAGATTCAGGCCACTGTATGAGGGTACAACTAGGCCCTCAGAAGAAGGCATCATGAAATATGCATTGTATTTTTTTAAATGACACTTTAATTACAACATATTCACTTAGGATCTCACTTGGTAAAGGGAAAAGGACTGAAAATTAAAGAATGCAACAACCACAGTCATGGGTGGTACTGGTAACTCTAAAATTCACTCCAAAGGCACCCTGGGAAATATGCAAATAAGCTTAAAACCCTACAGCAGGGCTATTCAATTCCAGTCCTGGAGGATTTTTGTATGGTTCTTCAGACACTAAAATAGTTCCCCTATGGCATTGCTCTCAACAACCCTATTTCGTTCCTAATTGTACCTTTATTTCTAAGAATGTAGTGAGTTACTTGGAGTATCGACGGTTAGAACAAACAGTTAGAACAAACAGTTAGAACAAACATGTAACTGATCACTTAATATGGGCTAATCTGTCTTCCCTTCGTCCTCCTGCTGTGACAGGACTGGCCAGGAGCGGTCACAGGGCTCCAGCTGCTATAGGCCATTTATAAACCTCCGTCTATAGGATCCATCTCCAACTCTACATATGTAGAGCAGCTAAACTCGTTCATTACTGCAAAGAACAGTCAAGTACACATACACATTAAGGCTTCCTTGTTGCTTCCCCTGCACAAGTCTCTGAGCAACACACACACACGCACCTCCTCCTACTGTAAGGCTCAGAGGTGAAAGGAAGTAGAATTTTAGATGCAACAAAATGTAAATTACTGTACATATTTTCACCCTTCAATTTAAAAATGACTTAAAAAGAGAAACTAGATTAAGAGTGAAGAGGGTGATTAAGCAAATAGAGGGAAAACAAATTGAAAGAGGGACATACCAGTATAGCAGAGATAGCCCATCGAATCGTTCTGCCTCCTTAGGCAGTAGTGCCATCGCACAGAAAGAGAGACTGAATCACTTTCTCAAACACACAGACAGACAGGAAGATAAAAACACACCCCCACACAGACAAATATTACGGAGCCATGGGAGATGAGAGCAGTCAGTTGTTTGGAGAGAGATGAGACACTAGCAGTTTAAACAGTTGGGAGAGAGAGAGAGAGAACACGCCTGCCTATCTTTACCACTAATCCCTCCTGATACATGTCCATCACTGCCTGCGCCTCGCCTCTCTTTCCACTGTCGCCGGGAGTCAGGGAGACACGCACCACACAATCTAAGAAACATACCCACAGTCACACACCCACACAATCAGACTGACGACGTACCTCTTTCCAATCAGCAATCAGGGAGAGACAGAGGGACTGAGAGGAGGGAGAACAGAAAAACAAATAGGTCAAAGTACACATCCATGCAATTACAGCTATTAGGAAGAGAAAGATGGGCAACACTTTATTTGGATCCCCCGTTCTCCCCAATTAAAGGTGCAACCTCCTGTGCTTAACCCTTTAACCTAACCCTTACCCTAACCCTAACCCTACCCTAACCCTAACCCTTACACTAACCCTAACCCTCCTGTGTCTAACCATTACCCTTACCCTAACCCTTACCCTAACCCTAACCCTCCTGTGTCTAACCATTACCCTAACCCTAACCCTTACCCTTACCCTAACCCTTGCCCTAACCCTTAACCTAACCCTAACCCTTAACCCTTGCCCTAACCCTAACCTAACCTTAACCTAACCCTAACCCTTAACCTAACCCTTAACCTTACCCTAACCCTAGCCCTTACCCTTACCCTTGCCTAACCTAACCCTAACCCTTAACCTAACCCTTAACCTAACCCTTACCCTAACCCTTAACCTAACCCTTAACCTAACCCTTAACCTAACCCTTAACCTAATCCTAACCCTTAACCTAACCCTTAACCCTTACCCTAACCCTAACCCTTATACCCTTAACCTAACCCTTAACCTAACCCTTAACCTAACCCTTAACCTAACCCTAACCCTTAACCTAACCCTAACCTAACCCTAACCCTTAACCTAACCCTAACCCTAACCCTTAACCTAACCCCTTACCCTTGCCCTAACCCTTAACCTACCCTTAACCTAACCCTTAACCCTTAACCTAACCCTTAACCTTAACCTAACCCTTAACCTTAACCTAACCCTAACCCTTAACCTAACCCTTACCCTTAACCTAACCCTAACCCTTAACCTAACCCTTAACCTAATCCTAACCCTAACCCTAACCCTTAACCCTACCCTAACCCTAAACCCTTACCCTTAACTTAACCCTTACCCTAACTAACCCTTAACCTGGCCCTTAACCTAACCCTAACCCTTAACCCTAACCCTTAACCTTAACCCTAACCCTTTAACCTAACCCTAACCCTTAACCTAACCCTTACCCTTGCCCTAACCCTTAACCTAACCCTTACCCTTAACCTAACCCTTAACCTTACCCTTAACCTAACCCTTACCCTTGCCCTTACCCTTAACCTAACCCTTAACCTTACCCTTAACCTAACCCTAACCCTTAACCTAACCCTTACCCTTAACCTAACCCTTAACCTTACCCTTAACCTAACCCTTAACCTAACCCTAACCCTTAACCCTAACCCTTAACCTAAACCTAACCCTTAACCCTAACCCTAACCCTTAACCTAACCCTTACCTTGCCCTAACCCTTAACCTAACCCTTAACCTAACCTAACCCTTAACCTAACCCTTAACCCTTAACCCTAACCCTTAACCTAACCCTTACCCTAACCTAACCCTTAACCTAACCCTTAACCTAACCCTAAACCTAACCCTTACACTTAACCTAACCCTTAACCTAACCCTTACACTTAACCTAACCCTTAACCTAACCCTTGCCCTAACCCTTGCCCTAACCCTTGCCCTAACCCTTGCCTTAACCCTTAACCTAACCCTTAACCTAACCCTTAACCTAACCCTAACCTTACCCTTAACCTAACCCTTACCCTTAACCTAACCCTTAACCTAAACCCTTGCCCTTAACCCTTAACCTAACCCTAACCCTTAACCTAACCCTTAACCCTTAACCTAACCCTTAACCCTTAACCTAACCCTTAACCTAACCCTAACCCTTAACCCTAACCCTAACCTAAACCCTTAACCTAACCCTAACCCTTAACCTAACCCTTACCCTTGCCCTAACCCTTAACCTAACCCTTACCCTAACCTTAACCTTAACCCTAACCCATAACCCTTAACCTAACCCTAACCCTTAACCTAACCCTAACCCTTAACCTAACCCTTAACCCTAACCCTTAACCCTAACCCTTAACCTAAACCCTTAACCTAACCCTTGCCCTAACCCTTAACCTAACCCTAAACCTAACCCTTACACTTAACCTAACCCTTAACCTAACCCTTACACTTAACCTAACCCTTAACCTAACCCTTGCCCTAACCCTTGCCCTAACCCTTGCCTTAACCCTTAACCTAACCCTTAACCTAACCCTTAACCTAACCCTTAACCTAACCCTAACCCTTAGCCTAACCCTTACCCTTGCCCTAACCCTTGCCCTAACCCTTGCCCTAACCCTTGCCCTAACGAACCCTTTTGGCCCGACAGTCTAGGGGGATGGTAATGAGACCCGTAACATAACTCATGCAAATTATTGTAACAAAGTAAAAGTGTGAACGAAATAACCACGACAACAGAAATCTACCGTCAAACTCCAGGTTTATTTATAAACACACGGTAATGGGGGAGCAGGAAAAGGGGCTGAGCTGGACCCAAGGAAAGAAACAATAAGTATTCAAAAACACCCCTAAGCTAGACTAGCCTACTTTAACAACAGCTAACTAACCTAACCAAAAATACAGTGGGTGGTCTGCCCAGTTCTAACTAGTGTATTTAACAAAGTTCACCGGGTAGTGTATGCCCATGGGCGACTTGTCTTGGTTTCCCCCTTTTCCACCAGCAACAAACAAACACCATAACCAAAAACAATACTCACAGGTGATGACAAAGTGCTATGAGGTTAACCTGGAGAAGGAACTGTGATAGGTTAGGAAATAGGAGGAGGTGTGTCTTCTGATTGATGATTGATGATGGTGGGGAGTTGATTTTCACCTTGAGGGAGAAGGAGGAAAAACACACATGAGTACTTAACAGGTGATGACAAAGTGCTATGAGGTGCTTAAACAAAAGAGAGGTTATGACACCTAACCTACAGACATGGCATTTACAGAGAGATTGAGCTCTAGAACAAACAAATGATGGGATTTTTAAACCATGGAGAAGGAACTGTGATAGGTTAGGAAATAGGAGGAGGTGTGTCTTCTGATTGATGATTGATTGTTGACTAATTGGGGAGTGATGATTTTCACCTGTGAGGGGAGAAGGAGAGAAAAGAAACACACACACAGGATACACACACACACAGGATAACTATATCCTAACACTTACCCTAACCCTAACACTTACCCTAACCCAAGGGCCGGCACTAGCCTTCACATGATTACCGGAATTCATGGAGGCACCACCCTGTTATAGTTTATTAGTTTATTTTAAGTCAGGGTTTATTTATTAGTCAGATTCCATTGCAAAATGTTTTGTCTGTTGCAAAATGTTTTGCAAAAGAAAATTGTTTGCTCTGTTAGCTTCTGTTGGGTTCCTGGAGTAAACTTAACAAAATGGGGTGGGACCATAGAGATAGATAGAGGACTCATCTTTTTTAATTTGTGCCATTATAGCCGTCTATGATCATCATGGATAGCGCCATTGACACCATCTCTATTTTAAAGTAGTCAATCTTCTTCTTCACGATTGGCTGATCCCTCCTGATGACTTGGTTGGACATGAAGTTGGAAGTCCCACCAATTGACGACATTAAAATGGTGGAAGCCCTCAATGGTGCTGCTGCCCATGCTAAACTGGCCTTTTGGCCTCTATCATTCTCTATGGGAGGGACCTACCTGAATTTGTCAAATAGAAACACTGGTTTTCATTGCAAAACTTTTTCAGTTTGGAGTAAATTGTTTCCATTGCTAAATGTTTTGTAACAGAATCCGACTAATGAATACACCCCAGGTCAACAGTCAACTTCCCACACATTTTCTCTGAATATTTCTACAAGCAAAGGCAATACTGATTTTAATATATGAGGGCTATGGCGATAATTATAATTCCTTCCTTGAGAAATCTTTTAGTCCCAGGAACCCCTCTGCCACATCCACAATAATGTCCATCTTCCAACACCATGGAGTCCTCAAGAGTATCTTTCATTCCCTCCACCCTTTTGACAGCCACTACATATGAAATGCTCTGGACGGCCCTGACTTTGGCAACCACATTCTCTTCCGCCCTGGTCAGAGCACTCCACATATGTAGCTGCATGCTTTCCAACACAGTTGCAACACTTCACAGCTTCTTCATAACATTCACCATGACCTCCTTTTCCACAACTTCAACATCTCAGATTCCTCCACCTGTAGACACTTTGTACATGTCCAAATATTCTACACCGTTTACACTGCAACGGTCTGGAAAAATCTGTTCTCGTGTCATCTACGCCTCTGAGTGAGTGAATATCTCTTCTACCTTCTATAACCAGATCTGTCAGCAGCCTAGCCAACTACACACACACACTCTCTCTCACACACACAAACACACACTTCATCCAATTAGTTGTGTAAATAAGTAAAGAGACAGGGCGACTGAAAGTAGTGTATTGCAAGGCAGAGAATAAATCAATGAGCATACATTTCAGTATGCCATCAGTAACCTGATTTCAGATGTGTCCATTATAAACAAGATTATTAGGAAATCGTTATAGCAACGCATGTAAACGTTGTTATCGAACTACTATATTAATCTGACTGTTGTGTCGGCGAACAATGAACTAAAAGAATCTTGAGTCTACAAGCCATTTCTTCACCATAGGGGTATATTGGAGCTGTCAAATATGACTGAAACGTATAAAACTGTGCCTCAAGCAATGTGCAATTGTGATTGCTAGGCGTACAAATAAGATTATTAATGTATATAATTGAAACGAAGTCTAGTTGTGGGCCGCAACCGGACTAGATTGTGAACGACTCTTTGCGGAATCCAACTGCTTGACTGCCGCGAGGACTATTTGCCTAGTAGGCTATCGTCCGGGAACTGCTGCAGCCACGCGAACGATTCGTTCTCGGGTGTTGAAAGCAAAAACAGGCTGTGTATGTTTTCTTTCTACAAAGCTGTGTCCATCGATAACATTCAATAATCAATTAATTTAATTCATTCTTACACAATGCATTCATTTATCCATTATGTCCATTCTCTATGCTTCCTGCAACATTGTCTATTTTTCTGCGCGTACATGATACTGTTGGTGTCGGTCGGAGCACGTCTCTGGAGCCACTGAACTCAATCGTGTCCAACTGCAGCCCTCAATTCGGGGCATTCCTGCATGTGGGCATTCTTGCATAGACATTCAATTGCTATGGCACTTTTTAATACTAAGGTTACAAACATATATTATGATAAATATAATTTAAACTTGTATCTCATTATGGTAAATGGTGATTGTAAAAGCTATAATTGTAATGGCTTTGCAGATCAGAAAAGACAAATCAGTATTTACCTGGCTAAAAGACAAGAAATATGATATCTATTGTTTACAGGAAACTCATTCAACAATTTCAGATAAAGTTGTGTGGAAAAAAAGGACTGGGGAGGCAAAATATACTTCTCCCAAGGGCAAAGAAACTCAAAAGAGGTGATGATATTAATTAAAAATCATTTTAATCCAAATGTGAAAACAGATCCACAAGGCAGATGAATGATTTTAAATGTGTTATTGGACCTTAAACAAATATGGATCAATCTATACAGTCCAAATAAGGCAGATACATGCTTCTTAGAAAATGTATCAAACCTACAAGCAATACAATACTCTATTATTATGGTGGAAGTTTATAATATGGTTTTACATATCTCAATGGACCGTAAAGGAAAATCACCCTTGTGCACTTAAGGACATCACAAATGTCATGGATATGTTAGAAGTAGTGGATATATGTTGGCTTCAATATCCTGACCTAGTGAGATATACATGGAGGAGGTTTAATATCCTGACCTAGTGAGATATACATGGAGGAGGTTTAATATCCTGACCTAGTGAGATATACATGGAGGAGGTTTAATATCCTGACCTAGTGAGATATACATGGAGGAGGTTTAATGTGCTGACCTAGTGAGTTATACATGGAGGAGGTTTAATATCCTGACCTATTGAGATATACATGGAGGAGGTTTAATATCCTGACCTAGTGAGATATACATGGAGGAGGTTTAATATCCTGACCTAGTGAGATATACATGGAGGAGGTTTAATGTGCTGACCTAGTGAGTTATACATGGAGGAGGTTTAATATCCTGACCTATTGAGATATACATGGAGGAGGTTTAATATCCTGACCTAGTGAGATATACATGGAGGAGGTTTAATATCCTGACCTAGTGAGATATACATGGAGGAGGTCTAATATCCTGACCTAGTGAGATATACATGGAGGAGGTTTAATATCCTGACCTAGTGAGATATACATGGAGGAGGTTTAATATTCTGACCTAGTGAGATATACATGGAGGAGGTTTAATATCCTGACCTAGTGAGATATACATGGAGGAGGTTTAATATCCTGACCTAGTGAGATATACATGGAGGAGGTTTAATATCCTGACCTAGTGAGATATACATGGAGGAGGTTTAATATCCTGACCTAGTGAGATATACATGGAGGAGGTTTAATATCCTGACCTAGTGAGATATACATGGAGGAGGTTTAATATCCTGACCTAGTGAGATATACATGGAGGAGGTTTAATATCCTGACCTAGTGAGATATACATGGAGGAGGTTTAATATCCTGACCTAGTGAGATATACATGGAGGAGGTTTAATATTCTGACCTAGTGAGATATACATGGAGGAGGTTTAATATCCTGACCTAGTGAGCTGACCTATTGAGATATACATGGAGGAGGTTTAATATCCTGACCTAGTGAGATATACATGGAGGAGGTTTAATATCCTGACCTAGTGAGATATACATGGAGGAGGTCTAATATCCTGACCTAGTGAGATATACATGGAGGAGGTTTAATATCCTGACCTAGTGAGATATACATGGAGGAGGTTTAATATCCTGACCTAGTGAGATATACATGGAGGAGGTTTAATATCCTGACCTAGTGAGATATACATGGAGGAGGTCTAATATCCTGACCTAGTGAGATATACATGGAGGAGGTTTAATATCCTGACCTAGTGAGATATACATGGAGGAGGTTTAATATCCTGACCTAGTGAGATATACATGTAGGAGGTTTAATATCCTGACCTAGTGAGATATACTACATGGAGGAGGTTTAATATCCTGACCTAGTGAGATATACATGGAGGAGGTTTAATATCCTGACCTAGTGAGATATACATGGAGGAGGTTTAATATCCTGACCTAGTGAGATATACATGGAGGAGGTTTAATATCCTGACCTAGTGAGATATACATGGAGGAGGTTTAATATCCTGACCTCGTGAGATATACATGGAGGAGGTTTAATATCCTGACCTAGTGAGATATACATGGAGGAGGTTTAATATCCTGACCTAGTGAGATATACATGGAGGAGGTTTAATATCCTGACCTAGTGAGATATACATGGAGGAGGTTTAATATCCTGACCTAGTGAGATATACATGGAGGAGGTTTAATATCCTGACCTAGTGAGATATACATGGAGGAGGTTTAATATCCTGACCTAGTGAGATATACATGAAGGAGGTTTAATATCCTGACCTAGTGAGATATACAGTGGGTCAAAAAAGTATTTAGTCAGCCACCAATTGTGCAAGTTCTCCCACTTAAAAAGATGAGAGAGGCCTGTAATGTTCATCATAGGTACACTTCAACTATGACAGAAAAAATGAGAAAAAAATCCAGAAAATCACATTGTAGGATTTTTAATGAATTTATTTGCAAATTATGGTGGAAAATAAGTATTTGGTCACCTACAAACAAGCAAGATTTCTGGCTCTCACAGACCTGTAACTTCTTCTTTAAGAGGCTCCTCTGTCCTCCACTCGTTACCTTTATTAATGGCACCTGTTTGAACTTGCTATCAGTATAAAAGACACCTGTCCACAACCTCAAATAGTCACACTCCAAACTCCACTATGGCCAAGACCAAAGAGCTGTCAAAGGACACCAGAAACAAAATTGTAGACCTGCACCAGGCTGGGAAGCCTGAATCTGCAAAAGGTAAGCAGCTTGGTTTGAAGAAATAAACTGTGGGAGCAAACAGTAGGAAATGGAAGACATACAAGACCACTGATAATCTCCCTCGATCTGGGGCTCCACGCAAGATCTCACCCCGTGGGGTAAAAATGATCACAAGAATGGTGAGCAAAAATCCCAGAACAACATGGGGGGCCTAGTGAATGACCTGCAGAGAGCTGGGACCAAAGTAACACACTACGCCGCCAGGGACTCAAATCCTGCAGTTCCAGACGTGTCCCCCTGCTTAAGCCAGTACATGTCCAGGCCCATTTGAAGTTTGCTAGAGAGCATTTGGATGATCCAGAAGAAGATTGGGAGAATGTCATATGGTCAGATGAAACCAAAATAGAACTTTTTGGTAAAAACTCAACTCGTCGTGTTTGGAGGACAAAGAATGCTGAGTTGCATCCAAAGGACACCATACCTACTGTGAAGCATGGGGGTGGAAACATCATGCTTTGGGGCTGTTTTTCTGCAAGGGACCAGGACGACTGATCCGTGTAAAGGAAAGAATGAATGTTGCCATGTAATGTGAGATTGAGTGAAAACCTCCTTCCATCAGCAAGGGAATTGAAGATGAAACGTGGCTGGGTCTTTCAGCATGACAATGATCCCAAACACACCGCCCGGGCAACGAAGGAGTGGCTTCGTAAGAAGCATTTCAAGGTCCTGGAGTGGCCTAGCCAGTCTCCAGATCTTAACCCCATAGAAAATCTTTGGAGGGAGTTGAAAGTCCATGTTGCCTAGCAACGGCCCCAAAACATCACTGCTCTAGAGGAGATCTGCATGGAGGAATGGGCCAAAATACCAGCAACAGTGTGTGAAAACCTTGAAGACTTACAAAAAACGTTTGACCTCTGTCATTGCCAACAAAGGATATAACAAAGTATTGAGAGAAATAAGTATTTGGTCAATAACAAAAGTTTTCCACCATAATTTGCAAATAAATTCATTCAAATTCCTACAATGAGATTTTCTGGATTTCTTTTCTCATTTTGTTTGTCATAGTTGAAGTGTACCTATGATGAAAATTACAGGCCTCTCTCATCTTTGTAAGTGAGAGAACTTAAACAATTGGTGGCCGACTAAATAATTTTTTGCACCACTGTACAAGGAGGAGGTTTAATATCCTGACCTAATGAGATATACATGGAGGAGGTGGTTCCATGTATGTCTCATGGTTCCCTCAATGAACTGTAGCTCCCCAGTGTCGGCAGCCCCAGACCATGACACTCCCACCACCATGCTTGACTGTAGGCAAGACACACTTGTCTTTGTACTCCTCACCTGGTTGCCGCCACACACGCTTGACACCATCTGAACCAAATAAGTTTATCTTGGTCTCATCAGACCACAGGACATGGTTCCAGTAATTGATGTCCTTAGTCTGCTTGTCTTCAGCAAACTGTTTGCGGCCTTTCTTGTGCATCATCTTTAGAAGAGGCTTCCTTCTGGGACGACAGCCATGCAGACCAATTTAATGCAGTGTACGGCGTATGGTCTGAGCACTGACAGGCTGACCCCCCCACCCCTTCAACCTCTGCAGCAATGCTGGCAGCACTCATACGTCTATTTCCCAAAGACAACCTCTGGATATGACGCTGAGCACGTGTACTCAACTTTTTGGTCGTCCATGGCGAGGCCTGTTCTGAGTGGAACCTGTCCAGTTAAACTGCTGTATGGTCTTGGCCACCAGCTCAGTTTCAGGGTCTTGGCAATCTTCTTATAGCCCAGGTCATCTTTATGTAGAGCAACAATTATTTTTTTCAGATCCTCAGAGAGTTCTTTGCCATGAGGTGCCATGTTGAACTTCCAGTGACCAGGATGAGGAAGTGTGAGAGCGATGACACAAAATGTAACACACCTGCTCCCCATTCACACCTGAGACCTTGTAACACGAACGAGTCACATGACACCGGGGAGGGAAAATGGCTAATTGGGCCCAATTTGGACATTTTCACTTAGGGGTGTACTCACTTTTGTTGCCAGCGGTTTAGACATTAATGGCTGTGTGTTGAGTTATTTTGAGGGGACAGAAAATTTACACTGTATACAAGTTGTACACTCACTACTTCACATTGTAGCGAAGTGTCATTTCTTCAGTGTTGTCACATGAAAAGATATACTCAAATATTTACAAAAATGTGAGGGGTGTACTCACTTTTCTGATATACTGTATATCCAATGCAAAAAACATCTACATTTAAATGGCATTAATATTAATTCCCATATATTCCTGTTAATTCCATCAGAAAGTTTCCACCTCTGAATATTCCCCAAAATGTGCACCCCTAGTTCAGACACATGATTTCTGCCTACAACAGCTGTATGATCAGCAGAGACATTCAGGGCAGTTAGAGGGACATAAATTAGGCTACTTACATTGTGTCTACCAATAACCATTTGCTATAGCACTATCATGACTCGGCGACACAATGGTAGAGATTAACTGAGCTGGGCTTGGGTCATTGACAAGTCATTGTCTCAACGCTGCCTTATAATACTGTGAAAGGTTTCAGAAACCCAAGTGACCTGGGTGGGTCCCATCCTCCTTATAAAACGAGTCGTGTTTCCAAAAGGTTTTGAAATTGTCAACAAAAGCTACACCCATTGAGCTGCAATAATCACGTAGCCAGTTTTGAAGAGAAAGAATCCTGCTAAAGCGTTCAATGCCACGATTCAGAGAGGGCACAGGGCCAGATATGATGACTATTTTAATTGTGTCTAGCAGAGAGTCAATCAGCTCTTTGAAATCCAGTTTCAACTGTTCAGACCTGCCCTTCATAATACCATTGAAACCCACATGGACGACACTAGAATCGATGTCCATGTGCTGGCATAGATTTTTAAGAGCAGCGTGCCCAGTGCTCCACTTGGCTTGAGAGATGTGGAGTGTTAACACCTTTAGTTGGCTCTCCATATTTGTTTTTTTTAAACAATCCTTTATCTGATTTTCCCGAGTTTTCATTTTGCTCCTCTTTTTGGTTCGCTTCAGTAGGTTACACAGCAGACGGGAGGTGGGGGCAACACCGCTAGCACACAGTGTCGCTAACTATCAAGCTAGTTAACTGTTAGGCTTGCTAGCACACGGTGTCGCCCTAACCTCCCATCTGCTGTGCTAGCGAGAGGCAGGGACGACCGGTAGACAGTGTCTTTTCTTTGGTACACAGTAGGGCGACATTGTGTGCTAGCTAACTTGCAAGCTAGCACACATGGTTCATACAGGAACCAATGGTATGCTCAGGGGGAAATGCACCAAATTTAGTACACAGTAGGTACCAGTTTGTCAAATTTCTCCCGAGATCCAAATTGCCTTGGGAAGTAACGTCAGCACAAGAACTGTTCGTCGGGAGCTTTATGAAATGAGTTTCCATTTGAGCAGCCGCACACAGGCCTAAAATCACCACGCGCAATGCCAAGCGTTGGCTGGGGTGGTGTAACACGTGCCGCTATTGGTGACTGCGCGCAACTGAAGTCACAGGGTGCGTGATGAATCACGCTTCACCATCTGGCAGTCCGACGGACTCATCTGGGTTTAGCGGATGCCAGGAAAACACTACCTGCCCCAATGCATAGTGCCAACTGTAAAGTTTGGTGGCGGAGAAATAACAGTCTGGGGCTATTTTTCATGGTTCGAGCTAGGCCCCATAGATCCAGTGAAGGGTAATCTTAATGCTACAGCATACAATGACATTCTAGACGATTCTGTGCTTCCAACTTTGTGGCAACAATTTGGGGAAAGCTCTTTCCTGTTTCAGCATGACAATGCCGCACGAGGACAAAGCGAGGTCCATACAGAAATGGTTTATCGAGATCGGTGTGGAAGAACTTGACTGGCCTGCACAGAGCCCTGACTTCAACTCCATCGAACACTTTGGGGATAAATTGGAACGACGACTGCAAGCCAGGCCTAAAGCGATGGAGGAAAAGAGGTGGAATTGGGGATGTCTGGGAGGAGGTTCGAATTACCTGATGAGCAACTCCGCGATTCCTCGCATGCGCTTCCTTGTCTCCTTCTTAAAAACCTTTGGATGAGAAGGTCAGAGGAGAAGGACCTCTGACTTTCTTATGAAATGGGTTATGAGAAGGAGGTGAGAAGAGAGGATACGAGGAATCAAGGAAACGCAATGGAGATTCTCCCAGTGATTCAACAACATCCCATTTCAACAGCAGTTCCTTACTTCCCACGTCTCAATGAAGTACTGTCGCCACCTGGTGGGTAGTATAGGTTATTAGCAAGGTATTTTAATATTGGTCAAATTAAATTAATCATTCATAATTATTCACAAATACTAATGACAAAAAAACTACACAAAAACAGAGACACAACAGTACAAAAACACACCCAACAAACTCCTCAGATGAATTCACCTGAACCATATAACTGATCGTGTTGATGAGAAGGTAGAACAGGGCCTATTTGCATGTATAATAAACCTCAATAAGAGGTGGATCGAAGCACTGATACAGACAGGGTGGCAGATATGCAGTGTATTATCTTATCTCTCTCACCAGACCCACACACTTCCCTCTGCTCACTGGTAAACTATTGCTACACACATGCACAACCTATACATACCGGTAGAATACACACTGGTTATACACACACACACACACACACACACACACATACAGCTAACTACATAACCAACTTCAGCCTAATCACAGAACAACACGTATTGACACACTGTCTCCTACTGCTTCTAAAGAATGTAGCCTACTGCCAGTGCCACATGCACTGTAAAACTATCTTGTTGTTTTGGACAGGATTATACAATCAAACAGTAAAGTACCGTATTAATTATTTACAGTAAATTGTCATAAATGACAACACTCTCTGGGTGATTTTAGGCATAAACAGTAAATTATACTGGAAATTTTAAAGAAACTTAGGTTTAACAGTACATTACTGTAACCGCACAGCACTGTGGGATTGGCAACAGGCAACTTTTTCAATTCTGAGTGATAGGTTTGCGAGACATCAAGGTCCGAAGTGAACCAACCAAACAAGGTGTGTACAACATTTACATGATTTAGAAAATGTTTTACACATAATAGTACACTGTAATGGAAAACTGATTGATATGGTAAATTTGTACGACAATAAAAAACTGTGAAGCATTATACTGCAGATGGTGCATTGTGGGGAAATGTGGGCATGGAAATAATTGCTGTATATAGAATGGCGTAATTCCACTCCACAGAATACAGTAATGTACCGTATTTTTTGAGTGGCAAAAACATTTTTACTTCTAGTGGTGGCACGGTAATGTTGTTTCTGGCTCATTAACATATTTTGAGGCAAGCCTTGTAAGAGGCTACATTTGTGCCACCCGTTAGAGTGCTGTACAAATTCAACTGATATGTGGTAGTAGTACCCCATCAATTAAACGTGTATAGCGGACAGATTGGAGTGGCAGCAAGTTGCTGAGTATTTGCCATGTCCTTCGGTCTGTTTTGCCTTGTGGTCATTGGGAGAATCTCAACTGCATACTCTTTCCCTCCCCTCTGACTTTCTCCTCCAATGGGTTTTTAGAATGAGGTGAGGAGGCTAGGAGTATGCAATTGGTTTTTATAGCACCTGCCCTTCTAGGCCTTAATGAAGGCTTCCAAACTGGCATTCAATTGATATGCTGTAATATGCAAACCCATTAGCTAGCAGCCAACCTGATTGCACCAATCCCATGCAATTAAAGTAAAATACACACTCGATCTCCCCTCAATTAATTTAATCCAGTCATTGGTTACAATTACTGGAATAAGATTAGAGTAATGCACTATACTGTTGTTTTATAGTAACTTTACAAGCTACCAGTTGCCTGTATATTAGTATTGGATACTGTAAAATACAGTAAATCACCTATCACACTTTTTTAAACCACATTGCATGAAGTTGCCCCTACTTTTAACTGAGAAGACACCAGAACTCTGACTGTGAGCAGTGCATTTTTCTCCAATGCTCCAATTTAAAGTTCCCCAAATAAACATATCCTCGCAAAACTGACCATCCTACCGATCCTCGACTTCGGCAATGTCATTTACAAAATAGCCTCCAACACTCTATTCAGCAAATTGGATGCAGTCTATCACAGTGCCATCCGTTTTATCACCAAAGCCCCATATACTACCCACCACTGCGACCTGTATGCTCTCGTTGGCTGGCCCTCACTACATATCTGTCGACAAACCCACTGGCTCTCATCTATGAGTCATTGCTTGGTAAAGCTTCGCCTTATCTCAGCTAACTGGTCACCATATCAGCACCCACCCGCAGCACGCGCTCCAGCAGGTATATCTCACTGGTCACCCCCAAAGCCAACTCCCCCTTTGGCCTCCTTTCCTTCCAGTTCTCTGCTGCCAATGACTGGAACGAACTGCAACAATCACTGAAGCTGGAGAATCATATCTCCCTCACTAGCTTTAATCACTAGCTGTCAGAGCAGCTCACAGATCACCACTGCACCTGTAAATAGCCCATCCAACAACATTGCACACCAGTATCTCTACTTGCACATTCATCTTCTGCACATCTATCACTCCAGCGTTTAATTGCTATATTGTAATTATTTCACCACTATTGCCTACCTCACTTGCACACACTGTAAATATACTTTTTCTATTTTATTATTGATCGTATGTTTGTTTATTCCACATGTAACTCTGTTGTTGTTCGTGTTGCACAGCTTTATCTTGGCCAAGTCGCAGTTGTAAATGATAACTTGGTTAAATAAAGGTGACATTAAAACTATAAAAATGCAGGTCAACCTGAAATTACCTACAACACTCAAAATATTTATATTTTTGACACGTGTAGGAAGCCCAGCCGTGAGGCCGGGCATCAAAAAATTAGTTGATACTCATAATGTTCCTCTCCACGGAAATCTTTAGTAAAAGGCGAAAGATTTATGCGATCTGAAGAGAAACCAGAGTGTACTACCGATTCACTAAAAACATTCACAGCCTGTTCTCGGCCTTACTATTCAGGGTCATGGTTAATATATATATATTTTTTTTTACCAAAGCTCTATACCGCCGACAGAACACAGAGATATTACAGTCCACCAATGCAAACGAAGAGAGACGTTTGGTAAGTGTCATACTTTACAACTTCATTATTTCTTCATGCAAACGAAATGCACGCTGGGCATTACACAAATAATTTCTTGGTTTGTCCCCTTCATTTGTTAATCTCATTTGCAACGGTTGTGTAATTTGAGCAAATAGGGATAACTCCATTGGCGTAACAGTTGAACTACAATCAAAAGTCTACTATCAAACTCGGAAACGATGTTCAATTAGTACATTTTGATAGGACGAAATACAACGCTTCTACATGGAGCATGCGCAGTGGAGACCCTGCAAGCAACATCTCCACAAGCCAGGCGTGAGAAGCAGGAAGGGGTGTCAGCATGTAACGGTTGTGCTTTACAATTGCATGTAATCACTCTGCAACAATGTATACAGTTAGAAGACCAAACATAACTCCATGATGAACGTTTGTGTAAAATGGTCTAACAACGTGTCTTAACACGGCCTATTTATTTCCTCAATTTACCTCATTTGCACTCACTGTATATAGACTTTTTGTTTTATTTTGTTCTACTGTATTATTGACTGTATGTTTTGTTTATTCCATGTGTAACTCTGTGTCGTGTCGAATTGCTACGCTTTATCTTGGCCAAATGAGAACTTGTTATCAACTAGCCTACCTGGTTAAATAAAGGTGAAATATAAATAAATAAAAACAGGTGTTTGACTAGTGGATTACTCTACTACAGGCTATTGCCCTGAAAAACACACCGCGAGGTATAGTATAAAGTCCACAAGCCCTACAGAGAAGTCTACCCATATTACCTAAACATTACAAGGCAAGACGGATTGCTGTATGGCGATGACGATGTACATGAACACATTTCCTCGGTTTCTCCCCACAAGCAAATTGCTACCTATAATATCACTAAAGCGAGTTAACAATGTATTTTTAAGAAATGTTCTTATAACAAACACCGGAGTCTGGTTACTATTAGGCTATCATTTATTTAGAAACGTTTACATTTTGTATTTAGTTGGTTTCTTATCGCAAAACCTGTTACTCACCACCGCTGGCATGGCGCATAGGTGATTGCGCGCCTTTGATTGTTTGTTTTCGAAATTTTCAGATAGTGATAGCACTGTTCATTAAGAATTTACCTGTTTAAATGTGTGCTTAACTTATGGTACGCTAGTGGTTAGAGCTTTGGCCTAATAACCAAAAGGTTGCAAGTTCAAATCCCTGAGCTGACAAGGTACAAATCTGTCGTTCTGCCCCTGAACAGGCAGTTAACACTGTTCCTAGGCCGGCATTGAAAGTAAGAATTTGTTCTTAACCTACTTGCCTAATTAAATAAAGGTAAAATATGGCTGTTATTTTAAGATGCCCCTTTCCCATAGTTGTTTGGAAAAGTACATTTTTTTAGTTATAAACTCCCACCAAAATGTAAGTTTAGCCTGTGTAATGTTTATGGCAAAATGTGTTTATTTCATTAGACAATATACATTGAGGATCCATCTTGACAGTGGAAATTCTCACCAAGACCTGTTCTAGTAGCCTCCCTGTCGTCTAATCTATCCAAGGCGGTTGACAATACTCTATCAAACTGGCTGTATTGAATATAGTAGCCTTAAAGGTATTTTTCTCTCAGCTCAATGCTGATGTCTTGCTAGCTAGCGAGATGTCTTGCTTCCTTTACCAACAATGCTTTATAATTAAGTCCCGTTTTATCTGTGCCTTTACAATAGTGACAGCTTGTTGTAGTGCAGTGAACCGGCACTATTTAGTTATACTGCTGCGGTGGTGCTGTCAGTTTAGCCAAATCTATCCCTGAACCAATCAGAAATCAACATGAAGCCAAGGTTCAGCTAGTTCAGAAATATTAAAGTTAACGCATTTCATGTTTTCACCCCCAGGTAATGCGAGATAGCAGCAGTATCTGACTGGACTGAAGCTTGAACCCAGATAGAGACACACACACACATATCAAATCAATGTTATTTGTCACATGTGCCGAATACAACGGGTGTAGACGTTGCCGTGAAATGCTTGCTTACAAGCCCTTAACCAACAATGCAGTAAAATAAATAGAGTTAATCAAATATTTACTAAATACACTAAAGTTGTTGTTTTTTAATCAAAAAGCAACACAAGAAATATACATAACAGTAACGAGGCTATATACAGGGGGTATCGGTACTGAGTCAATGTGGAGTCTGTATACAGGAGGTACCGGTACTGAGTCAATGTGGAGGCTATATACAGGGGGTACCGGTACTGAGTCAATGTGGAGGCTGTATACAGGGGGTACCGGTACTGAGTCAATGTGGAGGCTATATACAGGGGGTACCAGTACCGAGTCAATGTGGAGGCTCTATACACAGTGTTACGGTACTGAGTCAATGTGGAGGCTATATACAGGGGGTACCGGTACTGAGTCAATTTGGAGGCTATATACAGGGGGTACCGGTACTGAGTCGATGTGGAGGCTATATACAGGAGGTACCGGTACTGAGTCAATGTGGAGGCTATATACAGGGGGTACCGGTACAGAGTCAATGTGAGGCTATATACAGGGGGTACCGGTACAGAGTCAATGTGAGGCTATATACAGGGGGTACCGGTACAGAGTCAATGTGGAGGCTATATACAGGGGGTACCGGTACTGAGTCAATGTGGAGGCGATATACAGGGGGTACCGGTACAGAGTCAATGTGCGGGGGTACAGGTTAATCAAGGTAATTTGTAAAGTGACTATACATAGATAATAAACAGCGAGTAGCAGAAGTGTAAAAACAGGGGGGTAAATGTAAATAGTCCGGGTGGCCATTTGGTTATTTTAAACCACCTAAACATTAAATAAGAAGTGGACATGCCCATGTTCGTTTATATCAACACTGAATTTGACGAGGACACAAAATATCTGATTTATAAAATAGTCTTTACTGGCCAGCAAAACAAAACAAAAACAACATCTGTGTCCACTGTATAAAAACAAAGTGTGTAGTAATATCTGACAAGTTCAACGAGTAGGCAGCCTTCATGGCCTGCGTCAACACCATCAGCCTATTATACACCTTCTTCGAGGCCAAGGAGGGACAGAAACTACCCTTCCCCAGATACAGTCTGACTTCGAGACACAGCTAAAGATTGGCATCACAGTGTCAGCCATTTTAAATCCTATTTACTGTACTCATCAGAGCTAGCACTGAGGATCTTGAAGCTCTCGACCTGTTCCACTGTCGATGTGGATGGGGGCATGCATGTGCCTGACCTCCCTGTAGGCTGTCTCATCGTCATCGGTAATCAGGCCTCAAATCACCATGCCTACAGCTTCCACGACCCCGGCCA
This sequence comes from Oncorhynchus masou masou, assembly GCF_036934945.1. NCBI lineage: Eukaryota > Metazoa > Chordata > Actinopteri > Salmoniformes > Salmonidae > Oncorhynchus > Oncorhynchus masou. Next base: position 11,444,479 of record NC_088242.1, read on the forward strand.
CATTAACGTTTGATACCAACCTAAGTGAGTTTTCATAACTTTTAAAACCTTGCCCAGAGAGAGACTGTCAAAGAATACAACAAAGAGCTGTTGTTTTTATGAGTGAGTTTATGTTTCAGTTTTTATTCAGCACTGTCAACACTGTTTTTATTCAATGCTATTGCAAAACATAAATGCACTTCTCCCTACTTCCACTCGCGCTGCAACTGCAATGAATGAGTAGCCAAGGCATCTTTATTATTATTATTAGCAGCTCACCGTGTCGATTTTAATATTAAGGAATATTTAACTTTCTCTGGTCATAGGAACAACATGAATTTGTGCATGAGGCAGATGCGGTGCGACTCGAGTTTCTCCATGAGGTGGAAGATGGTGTCCCCTCTCTCTGGTCAGTCTCACCAGAGGAAAGGAAGGAGGGACCAGGGACCATGAGGCGGACTCTCTGCTGCTCTCTGCCTCCCTCTGCTGAGACTAATGCCGTATTCAAAACAACTCGGAAGTCAGAAATCTCAGACTCGCCAAAGTCAAGGATCAGTAGGGTGGTCAGTTTTACGAGGGTATGTTTGGCAGCATGAGTGAAGGATGCTTTGTTGCGAAATAGGAACAGATGGGGATTACAGACTGGGACAAGGAGAGGTTGAACATTACAGTGAATATGCCTGCCAGCTGATCTGCGCATGCTCTGAGAACGCACCCTGGAATACCGTCCAGCCCCTCGGCCTTGCAAATGTTGACCTGATTAAAGACCTTACTCACTCATGTCGACCTCAGAGAGCGAGATCACCCAGTCCTCTTGGCCAGTGGGGGACTTCACGCAAGGTACGGTGTTATTGTCAAAGCGTGCATAAAATGCATCCAGTTCAGTCAAAATTGTGATTTTCCTGTATTTATACATACACCTTAGCCAAATACATTTAAACTCAGTTTTTCACAATTCCTGACATTCCTGACATTCCTTTCTTAGGTCAGTTAGGATCTCCACTTTATTGTAAGACTTTTGGCCCATTCCTCCTGACAGAGCTGGTTTGTAGCCCTCTTTGCTCGCACACCCTTTTTCAGTTCTGCCCAAAATATTTCTACAGGATTGGGGTCAGGGCTTTGTGATGGCCACTCCAATAGCTTGACTTTGTTGTCCTTAAGCTATTTTGCTACAACTTTGGAAGTATGCTTGGGGTAATTGTCCATTTGGAAGACCCATTTGCGACCAAGATTTAACTCCCTGACTGATGTCTTGAGATGTTACTTCAATATATCCACATAATTTCCCTTCCTCATGACGCCATCTATTTTGTGAAGTGCACCAGTCCCTCCTGCAGCAAAGCACCCCCACAACATGATGCTGCCACCCTCGTGCTTCACGGTTGGGATGGTGTTCTTCGGCCTGCAAGCCTCCCCCTTTTTCCTCCAAACATAACGGCCAAACAGTTATGGCCAAACAGTTCTATTTTTGCTTCATCAGACCAGAGGACATTTCTCCACAAAGTACAATCTTTGTCCCCATGTGCAGTTGCAAACCGTAGTCTGGCTTTTTTATGGCGGTTTTGAAGCAGTTGCTTTTTCCTTGCTCAGCGGCCTTTCATGTTATGTCGATATAGGACTCGTTTTACTGTGGATATAGATACTCTTGTACCTGTTTCTTCCAGCATCTTCACAAGGTCATTTGCTGTTGTTCTGGGATTGATTTGCACTTTTCGCACCAACCTACGTTCATCTCTAGGAGACAGAACGCGTCTCCTTCCTGAGCGGTATGGCGGCTGCGTGGTCCCATGGTGTTTATACTTGCGTACTATTGTTTGTACAGATGAACGTGGTACCGTCAGGCATTTGGAAATTGCTCTCAAGGATGAACCAGACTTGTGGAGGTCTACAATTTTTTCCCATGATGTCAAGCAAAGAGGCACCGAGTTTGAAGGTAGGCCTTAACTCAAATTATGTCAATTAGCCTATCAGAAGCTTCTAAAGGCATGACATCATTTTCCGGAATTTTCCAAACTGTTTAAAGGCACAGTCAACTTAGTTTATGTAAACTTCTGACCCACTGGAATTGCGATACAGTGAATTATAAGTGAAATAATCATTTTGTAAACAATTGTTCGCAAAATTACTTGTGTCATGCACAAAGTAGATGTCCTTACCGACTTGCCAAAACTAGACTCCAACCTAAGTGTATGTAAACTTCCGACTTAAACTGTGTATATATGTTTGTATATATATACTTCCACTCTATGAGGCTGGAATAATACTGTGAAATTGTGAAAATTATGAAAATGCCCTTGTAGTGTAAGAGCTGTTTGACAAGACGCCTTAAATTACAGCCTGTTTTAGTGGTATGGGGCTGTAAATGAGTTAATAGACCAATAAGAGAGTTCCAAACCTCTCTGCCAATAACAGCGTTTACATTTTTTTAAATGATTTTGATTGAAAACAAGCACAGTAAAGTACTTAATTGTTACTCAGAAATGATTTGATATTGAGATAAAAACAGCTGCACTGGGCTTTTAAATAACTTATAGTAACTATTTTCCAATAGAGGGCACTAAAAGCCCAGTTTATATGGGGTGGCAGGTAATCTCGTGGTTAGTGCATCGGGCCAGTCACTGAAAGGTTGCTGGATCAAATCCCCAAGCTGACAAGGTAAAAATATGTTGTTCTGCCCACTGTTCCCTGGTCATTGTAAGTAAGAATTAGTTCTTAACTGATTTGCCAAGTTAAATAAAGGTATAAATAAAAGAGCACAAGCTAATCAACATTTAGAAATACTTTTCATTGTGTTTCCTTCTACACACACATGAATCTTCTGCGGTAATACCTGCCTGTTTCCTAAAGAGCACACCATGGTAGTCCAGCCAGCCAGCCCAGGGGAAGCCCTTGCTGAGTTCAGCAGTGATTCCCTCTTTCTTAAAACACACACACATATGTTATAAATAGGCTAGCCAACCAACTGTCAGGGGAAGCCCTCACTAAATGCTGGCTCAGGGTTGAGAGGTTAACTGTTTGTTTTGGACAAAGCTTTAGGCTCCTCCAATTTCCCTCCAGGATTTCTTTCAGGCACCTCCAGTAACCTTTGCAGTGGCAGGCAAGAATAGACCCCTTGCATATGGTAGCCTCTTTTTATACCTTTATTTAACTAGGCAAGTCAGTTAAGAACAAATTCCTACTTACAATAACAGCGAACAGTGGGTTATCTGCCTTGTTCAGGGGAAGAACGACAGATTTGTACCTTGTCAGCTCGGGGATTTGGTCCAGCAACCTTTCGGTTACTGGCACCAGTAATTTTTCACTGGGTTAGCTGAGGGGTGGCTTGGTTGCTATGTAGGGGTGCTTGCAATATATGGTGTACATGTCTGGACACATACATTATTTTTTTTCTTGGGGGTGCTAAAAGGGATGGTAGACCTATTCTTGAGGGGGGCTTCAGCACCGTCACGCCCCTCCCTGAAGCCACCCATGCCTGTTACAGCTGCCCCAATAAGCCAATATAGAATCTGACTTCCTGAATTCAGATGATGAAACTAATCATTTTCTGATCCAACAATAATTTTTTTAACTTTGGTCACCCTACATTAAACTGGTTTTATCCAAATATCATTCGATGAACCACATGATTTTGACTGTTCAAGGCCTTTAAGAGTATGTTTATTGTTGTTAACTGTATCCTATGCCTGCCATCAATGATTGCCCCTCAGGAATGAATTAAGTTAACTTGCATTGACCTGAATTTATGCTTTTTTGTGAATCCTGTTTTATAAACAGATTTGTTTTCTATAATGCCAGGATGTCATCCATGAATTCACTGCACACTGTTGAGGAAGAGATTCATCTTTTCAGACTCACCTTGTGTTTGGCAGCAGCTGGTTATCACATAAGGGAATGCAGTGGACCAAAATGAACGAATGACAGGGAACAACTCAATGGTGGAAAGATGCATAAAGATGGCGGCCTCCATGCACTTACCACAAATTCCTTTTTTTGTTAAGTTCGCCGTATTGTAGATTGCTCTCTATTACTCATTGATTGAATTATACATTAGCACAGTAGTAAACGTTATCCCAATTCTATCTCCAAGATGCCGGCAATTTGAGAAAGTGAAAAAAGTAGATGGTGCATTGGGCCACACAGTCACCGGAATTTAACAACTCAGTGGATAGTGATAAAACAATGAAGTCATATCTGAATGCTACCATCTTCATGCACCTTCCCCATTGCACACTAGATCGTCTCAGTATGCCTAGTATGTTGATATTTGTTCCTTAGTGCATTCATTCATGCATTCACAGTATGTTATAAATAGAAAATACTGGTAGTATGATAAGTACAGAGGATATACTTTTAGTAACCAGTAGGCGAGAGAGGTTTCAGACACAGACACATTTTATTAATTGTGCTGTCAATGTTCACTTGAATGAAGTGTAAAGGACGTCGTGCTGCTTTGCTGCTTTGCTTAGTGACTGCCGCTTCCCCCTAATGTGTCTCATACAAAGGCTCGAACCCAGGACCTCTGCCTTCGCAGACACACATGAATGCCCTCCTTAAGTGTCTAACCCAGTCGTGTCACCAAAAAGCTATTCAACAGAGCAAGTGGAGACACTTCAGGCTGAGGGGTGTTTTTCACAGATCCCGATCTACTATGTCATGTATTTGCTAACATTACACTTATCCACATTTACCAGAGGGTTCAGATTGCAAAGTTAGAGGCTAGCTAACTTTGTAAGCATGCCAAACACATCGCCGAGGCTTCAGGCTAATGAGAGGGCTATAAATATAATCCACAGTGGTGGGAAAAGTTGGAATGAAGGCCAAACAGTCAGTCAAAACAGACTAAATACATGGTGTCAGAATGCAGGTTTTGGAGCAGTATGCCCACTCAAATCAAACTGGAATTGTTTTATACGTTGCATGCAACCTCCAAATGTTTGAGTTGCTTTGTGTATCAGCAAATTTACTTCACATTATCTCATTGCAACACTGCATCCAAGTTGCTAGACATAGGCGTTTCAAAGAATTGTCAGTCAACCAGAGGAGGCTGGTGGAAGGAGCTATAGGAAGACAGGCTCATTGTAATGGCTGGAATGGAATAAATGGAACGGTTTCAAACACATCAAACATATGGAAACCATGGGCTTGACTCCATTTCATTAATTCCATTACAACCATTACAATAAGCCTGTTCTCCTAAATCTCCTCCCACCAGCCTCCACTGCAGTCGACATGAGCTTTCCGCCCACTCGGCCTATTAGTTCCCCGCTCGCTCTGTCTGTCTTTTCAGTTTCACAAATTCAGAGCATTTTTATTAGGAAGATATTTTGGTTACTCAAAAGGCTATTTTACATGGGAATCAGAATGACTGTGTGGGACCTTTAACACTGAGATGTGTGAACCCCTACAGACTCTGGATCAGTGTTAAATTTAACACTGAGGAATTTGTTGTGTAGGCCTGGTCTACAATTTCATTTAGGCTAGAGTTACAGATTGTGTGTGTGTGTGTGTGTGTGTGTGTGTGTGTGTGTGTGTGTGTGTGTGTGTGTGTGTGTGTGTGTGTAAATCAACTCCAGTCACATCCTTCTCAAAACCCATTGGGAGAGAAGGACAGAGGGGAGGAACCTTGGTATGCTCTTCCAGTGGCTTTCGAGAGTCTAGGAAGGAGGAAAAGTTACTTTTGGAGTTGATCACACAATTAAAACTTCATGAGAGAGTGTCTGGCTGGAATCACATTCAGCTATGTCAGTTCTTAATGATTATGAAACCATAATTCGGAGGTTAGTAGAGGAATTAGGATACACATGTAGCGAAGTGAAACATGTTCTGGAGACGCAATACGGAATTGAGAGGGGAGCTAGCACTTCGTCCATCTATCAGTTCTGCGCTGCACGAGATATACATCGCTATGACTACTCACGACTTGGAAGAGAAGGTGTAAATGCTATCGTTGCAGCGGTCACGAGAAGTGGACCCGTTTGTGGCAGGAAGGTCATGACAGGTATGCTAAGAGCTGCTGGCTTCAGGTTGGGAGAGAGAAGCGTCAGACAGGCACAGATACTGATGAAACCAGTCTACACTCAAATGCGACGAGAGGGCACCGCCAGCCAGATGAATCCTCATGTGTACCCTACAGAATACGTGGGACAACAACTTTACATGGATCAAAATGAGAAGCTCAAGGATTTTGGTGTCACTGAAGTTCTGGCATCTGACAGTTTCAGTGGCAAAATTTTGGGGTTTTCAGTAATGCCAATCAAGAACAACCTGACCATTTATGATGAGATCTACAGAGACATCTGTCTAAAACACGGCTTGTTCGATCAGTTAAGTGTTGACTACGGTAAGGAATTCTACCTGTGTCTATACCAGCAAGACAACCTCCAAGCACATCGCACCAATATCAACAGGCCCCCTTACATTCAGAGTGAATCCAGACAGAATCAAGAAGCAGAGAGAAAGTGGGTTGAAATCAATGCCCGGGTAAATGACCCCATCAAGCACGCACTATGCAGCATGACAAGCGATGGTTTGTTGGACATTGATGACCTGTGTACCAAGTTCTGCGTCTCCTCGTTTGCAAGAAGATGCTGCACAACTGGAATAGATAACTTAATTCCAGCATGGAATGCCCATACCATTTCCCGCCAAGGCATTCCAGATGTTTTGTTTGCCAACCACCTAAAGGCAGCAAGAATCACTCAAGATCTCCTCCCGCCAGCCAACGTTCTAGCAGCAGATTACATCAGACACGGAGGAAGCCTTAGCAACCCCGAGGTCTTCGGGAACGACCCCCTTGATGGCCAGCTTGACCTTCAGCAACAGAGAGAGGACATCTTCTCAACTCATTATCCTTCTTTTGAGAACATACTTTACAGTGCAGTTAACGGCCATTATAAAGTTTTTAAAGATGCTCTTCTGACCTACATCGACATAACTCACAGAATGAGTTAGAAGCAAAGTGACATTTGGAACATATGACAAAAGACAATAGGCTACAAAGGAAAATTTCCAGCAGTGAAAAAATAATGAAAATGTTTTTGAGTGTCAGTTGTTGAGTACTTGGACCTGTGGGCTTTCTGACACCCTACCTGACGAATATATTATAATACTATTAGAAAACTGTGCCTAAAAAGTTGTTAAGGAGGAACATTTCGATCTGTTCTTACATATTTAATTTCACCTCGGAGAGCACCACGGCTGCCCCTCTCGGTCTCTCGAACACAGAGGAAGATTTGGCCTCAGTTTATCCTCAGTTGGGGATCCTGAGTGGCACAGGGGTCTAAAGCACTGCAGTGTTAGAGGTGTCACTACAGACCATGTTCAATCCCGGTCTGTATCACAACCGGCCGTGATCAGGTGTTCCATAGGGCGGCACACAATTGGCCCAGCCTCGTCCGAGTTAGGGAATGGTTTGGCCAGGGTAGAATTTGTTCTTAACTGACTTGTCTAGTTAAATAAAGGTTAAATTTAAAAAAAAATCTAAATCCTACCCCAGATTAGCCTACTCAAAAGGGGAACCAAAAACTGACCGCTATGACATAGGCTATCTGTGAAGCATGGCTCGTAATACATGTTTGCATCCTCCTTTTGGAATCCAGCCGCCATCATTGAAACCACCCATAGAGGGGTAAACATATAGGCTAGTAAAAAGGGAATTAGAATATCAACAAAACAGACCAAACGAAATGCTTGCAATATAAGGACCTTGTACAGATTTTCCAAAGTAGGCTAATGTAAAAATGAAGTATATTTTCACACAATTAAACAAACATTTTCGTGCAAGCCATCTATCTGTGATTTGTTCAAGGATGGGAGGAAAGAAGGATGGGAGGAAAGAAGGATGGGAGGAAAGAAGGATGGGAGGAAAGAAGGATGGGAGGAAAGAAGGATGTGAGGAAAGAAGGATGGGAGGAAAGAAGGATGGGAGGAAAGAAGGATGGGAGGAAAGAAGGATGTGAGGAAAGAAGGATGGGAGGAAAGAAGGATGTGAGGAAAGAAGGATGGGAGGAAAGAAGGATGTGAGGAAAGAAGGATGGGAGGAAAGAAGGATGGGAGGAAAGAAGGATGTGAGGAAAGAAGGATGGGAGGAAAGAAGGATGGGAGGAAAGAAGGATGTGAGGAAAGAAGGATGGGAGGAAAGAAGGATGTGAGGAAAGAAGGATGGGAGGAAAGAAGGATGCATACAGGTAGGATCTTAATTTGAGACAGTTTGCTACAGCAGGAAAATAATCCAGAATTTTTATGTTGATTTGTAATTAAATTGATATTTTTATAGGTGTTGATACATTTTTCGTCAGGGGAAATCATGTCTGAAATGTCTAAGAGGAAAGTACACACTTTACAAGCATTTTTAAACTCAAATACACCACAAGTTTGCATTTTCTCCAGTGCAGGAAAATTCTCAGTGACAAAAGTGTGATCAAATTAATATTCTACATCTGTAGGGCCTAGGCTATCCCAAAACAGGGACACAGTCTCTGCTATAGACAGTGTGTTTGTCTCAGCTATACCGCTAACTTATGCTACCATTTGTTCACCGTACATAGAGGCCGAGATATATAGGTTATAGTAATGCACTGTGAAATTGCTATCTCATGTGGGGCTTTACCCGAAAACCAGGCCCCCTGCCCATGGCTATGCAAATACATCAAGTGATCCAACAGATTGTGTACAACGTTATTGAGATGATTTGAAATATGAAAGTTAAAACTGTTATTATGAGAGTTTGACATAAGTCCTTCAGCACATGGCTCTGTCCGAGGGATAAAATACAGTAACTACAAAGCAGAGGCTCCTATCATCAGGTTTTCAGTCATCCCAGATGTAAAAGCTGTCATAAAGGTCAAGGCTATTACTATATTAGCAATTAAACTGGACAACCTTCTATTCAACACCTTCTATTCAACACCTTCTATTCAACTCGTTCATAGGCAGACAGAAATACCTTCCATTTTTTCCAATGATTAAATCAGACTTCCAATTGTGAGACTGGATGTAACATTTGTAAAGTTGTGTTTCACTTCAAAACATTGATATTTGATGGGGCCATGTAATGGATTTGTCACTTGTCCTGACTCTTCTAAACGCTTGGCTAGAACCAGACATGGGCAGTATCTATGTTACATGTATTTGAAATACATATTTTTAATAATTACTTTTGAGTATTTTGTCATTTGTATTTCACTGGCCTGAACTACATCCAATGTACAGGTAACTGACAAGATGAAGGAAACACCAACATACAGTGTGTTAATAGGGCGTTGGGCCACCACGAGCCAGAACAGCTTCAGTGCACCTTGGCATAGATTCTACAAGTGTCTGGAACTCTACTGGAGAGATGCGACACCATTCTTCCACGAGAGCTTCCATCATTTGTTGTTTTGCTGATGGTGTTGGAAAACGCTGTCTTAAGCGTCGCTCCAGAATCTCCCATCAGTGTTCAATTGGGTTGAGATCTGGTGATTGAGATGGCCATGGCATATGGTTTACATTGTTTTTATGCTTATCAAACTATTCAGTGACCATTTATGCCCTGTGGATGGCAGCATTGCCATCCTATGGGGCAATAACTATGGTAGCCAAAATAATGGCCTGCCCAGCATTTTTATACATGATGGAACGTTAATTACTTAATTAACTCCAGACCTACACCTGTGTGGAAGCACATGCTTTCAATATGCATGTACATGCATCACTCATTTACTCAATTGTTTCCATTATTTCAGCAGTTACCTGTATTTGGTAACAAGATACTCAGTCTTCTTGGGTATGACGCTACAAGCTTGGCACACCTGTATTTTGGGAGTTTCTCATTCTTCTCTGCAGATCCTCTCAAGCTCTGTCAGTTAAGAACAAATTCTTATTTGCAATGACAGCCTAGGAACAGAGGGTTAACTGCCTTGTTCAGGGGCAGAATGACAGATTTTTACCTTGTCAGCTCTGGGATTTGATCTAGTCTAGCAACCTTTCGGTTACTGGCCCAACGCTCTAACCACTAGTCTACCTGCCTCCCCTATGGAGAAAGTTTTCATCAAGGATCTCTCTGTACTTTGTTCTGTTCATCTTTCCCTCAATCCTGGCTAGTCTCCCAGTCTCTGCCGCTGAAAACCCCCCACAGCATGATGCTGCCATGCTTCTGGTTCCCTTCCCCAGATGTGTGCCTCGACACAATCCTGTCTCGGAGCTCTTCGGACAGTTCCTTCGAACTCATGGCTTGGTGTTTGGTCTGACATGCACTGTCAACTGTGGGACCTTATATAGACAAGTGTGTGCCTTTCCAAATCATGTCCAATCAATTGAATTTACCACAGGTGGACCCTGTCGTAAATCAAGTTGTAGAAACATCTCAAGGATGGTCAATAGAAACAGGATGCACCTGAGCTCAATTTCAAGTCTCATAGCAAAGGTTTTGAATACTTATGTAAATAAGGTATTTACAAACATTTCTAAAAACCTGTTTTCACTTTGTCATTATGGGGTATTGTGTGTAGATTGATGTGGGGAAAAAAAACATATTTAATCCATTTTAGAATAAGGCTGTAACTTAACAAAATGTGGAAAAGTCAAGGAGTCTGAATACTTTCCAAATGCACTGTATAAATTCCTGTGGAAGCTGGATGTATTTCTGACACACCTGTTTCTGAACATGGGCTTGTAAATTATCCGTTGCTTTGGTATTCAATACTTCTTGTTACTCTGCCATCGACTTTATTAGATCAAATTGGAGTTTCAAAAACCCAGCTCAAATGACGCAGGGTCATAAAGTAACCCCAAATGTCTTCGGGCTGCATGTATTTCTGACACCCAGTTGAGGAACATGGCAATGGTTGGAGTAGGTCACTGACAGGGGATAATTATTTTGACTAATTTCTGTAACTCTGCCATTTAATATGTTTGTCCAAAGATCTGTGAAACTTACTGAAAAACAACACAGCTCCCCATTTTATCCAAATGTACTTTCACACTGCACGCTGAAAAAGTGAAGACCACATAATCTATACTGTGGACCACAGAGAGATCCTGTACAGGCCCGGCACGTTATTATGACCTTATTAGTTGACCCATTAAGTCCTTACATTGGCAATCGTAATAGATTTACAGCGACATATGTGACCTGGATAATAAGATCTGAATGAACCAAGCCTAGCTCAGTTGTTTTATGGATCAATGCCACAGCATGTGACATTTCACATCTAGATTTAGACTGCTGATCCAGACTTCTGATCTAGTTTCTGCTGTTTTGCCTATGACGATGGTACCCTGACCTGTTCACCGGACGTGCTACCTTGTCACAGACTAGCCTAGGCAGCCGCTAGGATTGATGTGCATTATTTTATTTTGTTTTATTTTTTTCTAGGATTTTTGTGCAATTTAGGATGTTGCACACCCTTGTCTGAAGGCGGTGTATACGACGGGTGTATTACCGAAGTATGCGTAGAAGATAGTGCGGCTCTAGCACTATTGGCTGCCTAAGCTAGTCCCGGACCTGCTGTTTTGTCTCTCCCCCTCTCTCTTTCTCCCCCCTCTCTCTCTCTCTCTCCATTGGATCTGTTATCTCGACCTCTGAATACTTGGCTATGAAAAGCCAACTGACATTTACTCCTGAGGTGCTGACCTGTTACACCCCTCTATAACCACTGTGATTATTATTTGACACTGCTGGTCATCTATGAACCTGTGCACATCTTGAAGAACGATCTGGCCTAAATGGGCATGTACTCTTATCTCCACCTGGCACAGCCAGAAGAAGACTGGCCACGCCTTGGAGCCAGGTTCCTCTCTATGTTTTTTTTCATAGGTCCTCGCTTTTCAAGGGAGTTTTCCCTAGCCACTGTGCTTCTACTTCTGGACTGCTTGCTGTTTGTGGTTTTAGGCTGGGTAAGCACATTTACAACTGCCAATGTAAAGAGGGCTTTATAAAATACATTTGATTTTATTGAACTGGCTGTGACATTTTGATGGATTGTATCATGTGCTCAGTTGGCATATAAGTGAGGGGAACACACCCCCCCCCTTTCATTCCAGAGGGCTATTTTGTCACCCCCATCGTTTTCAATCAACCTAATGAGCCACTTAGTTCATAGAACCGCGATTGCGATAGCTAAATGTGGTTGTGTCAAAAATGTTTTCTTCCAACAAATTTGCATCTAATTTTTTTAAAGATTGGAGCTATCAGCTATTCCCTTACAGTCACGACTCCCAGGAACACGTGCTTATGTTCTCTTTCCCTCTACGACGCTCACATGCTGCGCAGGACACGCTAGAAGGGACTGTGACAAAATCACATTTGATAGCAATACAAGGGCTGCATCCACAAAGAGTCTCCCAGTAGAAAATTGCTGGTAAGTGCTGAGTGTAGAGACATTTCACTCATACTCTCATATGTAAAAATAAAAGCTATGCATGAAGCCTCTTAGTCATAAGAGTTTCACCTAGTCGATCAATATTTAGGAGATCTCGTGAGACCACACTTTGGACTCTTAGAGATCAAGTGCCCAAATGTACCAAGTTGTGTTGACTGCCCTTACCTGAAGATACAGAATGGAGAGCTGAAGTCCTTACCTGAGGATACAGAATGGAGAGCTGAAGTCCTTACCTGAGGATACAGAATGGAGAGCTGAAGTCCTGAGGATACAGAATGGATACAGAATGGAGAGCTGAAGTCCTTACCTGAAGATACAGAATGGAGCTGAAGCTGAAGTCTGAAGTCCTTACCTGAAGATACAGAATGGAGAGCTGAAGTCCTTACCTGAAGATACAGAAGATACTTACCTGAAGATACAGAATGGAAGCTGGAATGGAGAGCTGAAGTCCTTACCTGAGATACAGAATGGAGAGCTGAAGTCCTTGAAGTCCTTACCTGAAGATACAGAATGGAGAGCTGAAGTCCTTACCTGAGGATACAGAATGGAGAGCTGAAGTCCTTACCTGAATATACAGAATGGAGAGCTGAAGACCTGAAGTCCTTACCTGAAGGATACAGAATGGAGAGCTGAAGTCCTTACCTGAGGATGAATACTGAAGATACAGAATGGAGAGCTGAAGTCCTTACCTGAAGATACAGAATGGAGAGCAGAATGGAGAGCTGAAGTCCTTACCTGAGGATACAGAATGGAGAGTCTGAGGATACAGAATGGAGAGCTGAAGATACCTGAAGATACAGAATGGAGAGCTGAAGTCCTTACCTGAAGATACAGAATGGAGAGCTGAAGTCCTTACCTGAAGATACAGAATGGGAGCTGAGTCCTTACCTGAAGATACAGAATGGTCCTTACCTGAGATACAGAATGGAGAGCTGAAGTCCTTACTGAAGATACAGAATGGAGCTGAAGTCCTTACCTGAAGATACAGAATGGAGAGCTGAAGTCCTTACCTGAAGATACAGAATGGAGAGCTGAAGTCCTTACCTGAAGATACAGAATGGAGAGCTGAAGTCCTTACCTGAAGATACAGAATGGAGAGCTGAAGTCCTTACCTGAAGATACAGAATGGAGAGCTGAAGTCCTTACCTGAAGATACAGAATGGAGAGCTGAAGTCCTTACCTGAAGAGATCTCATGCTTACTACTGGCAGGTGAAAGGTCAAATCCTTCTCACAGGTTGTAGCTGGTGTGACTTTGTCATCTGTGCACAGGAGGACATCCTTGTTGAAAAGATATATAAAGATCTACAGGTTTCAAAAACTATAAGAGAGAAGGTTGACCACTTTTATTTTTACCACTACTTGCAGAAGTGTCTCACACCTGAATGGATCCCCTGCATGGGTGCCAAGTTTAGTGGTTTTATGAAAAATACGTATTGATGTTCTTGTGAAGAAATCTACAGTAGAATAGATTTGTTTAAAAAAAATGTATTTCAGCAAATGTTCAACAGTTCAGTTAATCAATTACACATCTCTAACAATCTATTCAATCTTGCATTCTGGCTGTACTGTGTTGACTTGATTTCTTTCCTCCACCCCTGTTACTCATCGCCTACTTAAAGCCAATACAAGCTCCACACAAACTGATATTCACTATGATTGATACATGTCGTAGATAAACAAATAATTATTTCTAAATAAACACCTGTACATTTACACTGGCTTGGCCCGTGCTCTGGACCGGATCAGAGACGGCACAGTCCACAGACAGCGCACCTTGTTCTTCACCCCCCTCAGTCAGAGCAGAAGGTTTTCTTTCCCAAACACCAGGTCTCTTTTGAATGTGCCAATTCCACGCCAAGACAGTAGGAACAGCACCTCTTTTTAAGTATTGTCGTCCCCCAATTTTTCCCTCAACAAAGTCACTTTCGACTAAATGTGTACTACACACCTTTGTGTGTTTGGTGACAGTAAAGTTGTCACGACGTACTGCCACTAACCACCTTTTTCTGAGCTCTACATCGCCCGGGAAACGATGGAAGCTCACAATACCATTACATTTGGAAGAAACTGAACACAGAGGCACTGAACAATGTCCATTAGCACCTCCTTTGCGGCGCTGTAATTTAAACATAGTCATTGCGAACTATTTCAGTCAGAAATGCATCGACGATAGCTAGTAAGCTAAATGATGAAAACAACAGCAGAACTCGCTCCGGAAGTCATCAACCCGGTGGGAAGTCAATTAGAACGTTGGAGGCAGAATAATGCATAGAGCCTATTGGAGTGTGGCCTTCTTCGTCTTTCTTCTTATTTGGTTTAACGGCGGTTGGCATCCAACATGTTGAATTAAAAACACCCATCCAACACTCATTAAAAACACCCATCCAACACTCATTAAAAACACCCATCCAACACTCATTAAAAACACCCATCCAACACTCATTAAAAACACCCATCCAACACTCATTAAAAACACCCATCCAACACTCATTAAAAACACCCATCCAACACTCATTAAAAACTCATGGGACACCACCACTCAACAGACCCTGTAACTCTTCAGAAGTCAAATCTCGTATACTCAAATACCTCTCTGCAGCTGCCATCACAACATCTGTATTCTGTGATTTCCTTTCCATTTCTGCGGTACAGTTGATAACTATTGCTAAGAACGCTAACTCTCTTTCAATCACCCGCGTGGATATATGCTTGTCAAAATCAATCAGTAGATGGGTGAGGTGGGGCTTGTAGCGTGTCAGGCATCTCAAATACTGGCTATGCGGACGCACGTGAGCAGTTTGGAAGAAATGATTGAATAACATGTATGTGTACATTTATTTTGTAATGCTATCGCACACAATATGGTCAACATGTAAGTTTCATCAAATCATTTTCACACATTTCTGTCTTATACCCCAGGTGGCCTGAAAAAAAGAGAAGAAAATAGCTTGATTGCCCATGTTAGTACGATCTTAAAACAATTAAATGTCTTAGGGTAGAAGATACAAAGAAATCGCATAGAATTTTTGGGGGGTGTTTTGAATAAAAAAAGGCTAAAGAAATATACCCAAACGATCCCCAGAGGAAGAAGTTTAAGAAATTCTGAAAGAAACCATGTTTCCTAGCTTGAAAATCAAGTGTAAGCAGACTGCGGCCAGTAAAGGACTTAAACTCTAACACTCATAAACTCATGAAAAGGATAGTCTATATCAAATAAAGCATTTTTTCACAATTAAAATGCTTTCATAGAAGTTATAGAAATGGATAGAAAGATTTAACAACAATGTAACATTTTGGAGATATGTTGCACTGCAACTCACTGCTTTCATGAAGACAAACAATGTATACGAAACGCTTCAGTCTGGTTTTAGACCCCATCATAGCACTGAGACTGCACTTGTGAAGGTGGTTGTAACGGCTTTCGTCTGGCGAAGGAGAAGCGGACCAAAATGCAGCGTGGTATTTTTTGAGACATGTTTAATGATGCATGAAAAAACGAACTATACCAAAACAACAAACGGAACGTGAAAACCTATACAGCCTATCTGGTGACAACAAACACAGAGACAGGAACAATCACCCACGAAATACTCAAAGAATATGGCTGCCTAAATATGGTTCCCAATCAGAGACAACGATAATCACCTGACTCTGATTGAGAACCGCCTCAGGCAGCCATAGACTATGCTATACACCCCCAAGACAAAACACACCACAAAAAACCCATGTCACACCCTGGCCTGATCAAATAAATGCAGAAAACACAATATACTACGACCAGTGCGTGACAGTGGTAAATGACCTTTTAATGGCGTCAGACCGAGGCACTGCATCTGTCCTCGTGCTTCTAGAGCTTACTGCTGCTTTTGATAACATTGATCACCACATTCTTTTGGAGAGATTGGAAACCCACATTGGTCTACACTGACAAGTTCTGGCCTGATTTATATCTTATCTGTCAGAAAGATTTCAGTTTGTCTCTGTGGAGGGTTTGTCCTCTGACAAATAAACTGTACATTTCGGTGTTCCTCAAGGTTCCATTTTAGGACCACTATTGTTTTCACTATATATTTTCCCTCTTGGAGATGTCGTTCGGAAACAATGTTAACTTTCACTGCTATGCGGATGACACACAGCTGTACATTTTGATGAAAGCTCAAAAATTGCCCTCGCTGGAAGCCTGTGTTTCAGACATAAGGAAGTGGATATAAATGGTCTACTTTTAAACTTGGACAAAACAGAGATGCTTGTTCTAGGTCCCAAGAAACAAAGAGATCTTCTGTTAAATCTGACAATTAATATTGATGGTTTTACAGTCGTCTCAAATAAAACTGTGAAGGACCTCGGCGTTACTCTGGACCCTGAGCTCTCTATTGACTAACATATCAAGACTGCTTCAAGGACAGCTTTTTTCCATCTACATAACATTGCAAAAATCAGAAACTTTCTGTCCAAATTGTTTTTATCCATGCTTTTGTCACTTCTAGGTTAGACTACTGCAATGCTCTACTTTCCGGCTACCCGGATAAAGCACTAAATAAACTTCAGTTAGTGCTAAATACGGCTGCTAGAATCTTGACTAGAACCAAATAATGTGATCATATTACTCCAGTGCTAGCCTCTCTACACCGGATTCCTGTTAAGGCAAGGTGCTGATTTCAAGGTTTTACTGCTAACCTACAAAGCATTACATGGGCTTGCTCCTACCTATCTTTCCGATTTGGTCCTGCCGTACATACCTACACGTACACTACGGTCACAAGATGCAGGCCTTCTTATTGTCCCAAGAATTTCTAAGCAAACAGCTGGAGGCAGGGCTTTCTCCTGTAGAGCTCAAATTTTATGGAATGGTCTGCCTACCCATGTGAGAGACGCAGACTCGGTCTCAACCGGTCTCAAAAGTCTTTACTGAAGACTCATCTCTTCAGTGGGTCATATGATTGAGTGTAGTCTCGCCCAGGGGTGTGAAGGTGAAAGGAAAGGCACTGTAGCAAAGAATCGACCATGCTGTCTCTGCCTGGCCGGTTCCCCTCTCTCCACTGGGATTCTCTGCCTCTAACCCTAATACAGGGGCTGAGTCACTGGCTTACTGGTGCTCTTCCATGCCATCCCTAGGAGGGGTGCGTCACTTGAGTGGGGAGTCACTGATGTGATCTTCCTGTCTGGGTTGATGCCGCCCCCTTAGGTTGTGCCGTGGCGGAGATCTTTGTGGGCTATACTCGGCCTTGTCTCAGGATGGTAAGTTGGTGGTTGAAGGTATCCCTCTAGTGGTGTGGGGGCTGTGCTTTGGCAAAGTGGGTGGGGTTTTCTCCTGCCTGTTTGGCCCTGTCCATCGTCGGATGGGGCCACAGTGTCTCCCGACCCCTCCCGTCTCAGCCTCCAGTATTTATGCTGCAGTAGTTTGTGTGTCGGGGGGCTAGGGTCTTATCCGGTGTACTCTGTGAATTTAAGTATGATCTCTCTAATTCTCTCTTTCTTTCTCTCCTTTCTTTCTCTCTCTCTCTCTGTCTCTCTCTCGCTCTCTCTGAGGACCTGAGCCCTAGGACCATGCCTCAGGACCAACTGGCCTGATGACTCCCTGCTGTCCCTAGTCCACCTGGCCGTGCTGCTGCTCCAGTTTCAACTGTTCTGCCTGCGGCTATGGAACCATGACCTGTTCACCAGACGTGCTACCTTTCCCAGACCTGCTGTTTTCAACTCTCTAGAGACAGCAGGAGCGGTAGAGATACTCTCAATGATCGGCTATGAAAAGCCAACTGACATTTACTCCAGAGGTGCTGACCTTTTGCACCCTCGACAACCACTATGATTATTATTATTTGACCCTGTTGGTCATCTATGAACATCTTATCCATGTTCTGTTATAATCTCCACCCGGCACAAAGTTAGTATCAGAAGTAAAAGTGTAAATCCGTTGAAATTCCTTATATTAAACAAACCAGACTGCACAATTTTCTTGTGTTTTTTATTTTACGTATAGCCAGGGGCACCAACCCTCAGACATAATTTACATACAAAGCATGCGTTTATTGAGTCCACCAGATCAGAGGCAATAGGGATGACCAGGGATGTTCTCTTGATAAGTGTGTGAATTCGACCATTTTCATGTCCTGCTAAGCATTAAAAATGTAACGAGACAGTATGGCGCCGACAGAGATGGTTGCCTCGCTATGAGTTCTTAGGAAACCATTGTCACGTTCTGACCTTTATTTCTGTTGTTTGTCATTATTTAGTATGGTCAGGGCATGAGTTGGGGTGGGCAGTCTGTTTGCTTTTCTATGATTTTGGGATTTCTATGTTTAAGCTTAGTATGGTTCTCAATCAGAGGCAGGTGTTATTAGTTGTCTCTGATTGAGAATCATACTTAGGTAGCCTGGGTTTCACTGTTTGTTTGTGGGTGATTGTCTATGTTAGTTGCTTGTGTCAGCACAGTCCTTAAGATAGGGTCACGGTCGTTATTTTGTTTATGATTTTGTATAGTTTGTATTCAGTGTTCAGTGCTTTCTTTTATTAAAAAATTATCATGAACACATACCACGCTGCATTTTGGTCCGCTTCATACGACGATTGTGACAGAATCACCCACCAACCAAGGACAAGCAGTGAGGTAAACAGAGGCAGCAGCAAAAGCAGCAGCAGGAGAAGCAACAGGTGCAGCACGAGAAGCAGCAGCAGCAGGAGCAACAGCAGCAGCAATGGGAGAGGCAGCACTATTTGGGGAAGTGGACTTGGGAGGAGATCCTGGACGGGAAAGGACCCTGGGCAGAGCCAGGGGAATATTGCCGCCCCAAAGCCGAGCTGGAGGCAGCGAAAGCAGAGAGGCGGCATTATGAGGAGCTGGCACGGCAGAGCGGCTGGAAGCCCGAGAGGCAGCCCCCAAAATTTCTTGGGAGGGGGCACAGGGGGAGTGTGGCAGAGTCAGGAGCCAGACCTGAGCCAACTCCCCCTGTTTACCGTAAGGAGCCATGGATGTTATCTGAGCTGACGGCGAAGCTGAGAGCTGAGTCTGAGAGGGTCGAGGAATTATTGGACAGAATGGAGGAGAATGAACGGATGGTAGATGAGGAGACACTCGAGGAGGTGTTAATAGAATTGGGGGAGTGTGAAGAGAGAGAGCAGTTGATTTGGCGTAGTATGCAAGGCATTCGCCCTGAGGTGCGTGTCCCCAGCCCAGTACCACCAGGGCCGGCACCCCGCACCAGGCTGTCTCTCCGTCCCATCAATACAGGTGCTCCGCCTATCTGGCACTACCAGAGCTTCCGCCCCTCAGTCCAGAGGCGCCAGAGCCCCTCAGTTCAGAGGCGCCAGAGCTTCTCTGTCCAGCGCTGCCAGAGCCTTCCTCCTCTCCAGTGCAGCCGGAGTCTGCCGCCTGTCCGGCGCTGCCAGAGCTTCCGCCCCTCAGTCCAGAGGCGCCAGAGCCCCTCAGTCCAGAGGCGCCAGAGCCCCTCTGTCCAGCGCTGCCGGAGCCTTCCTCCTCTCCAGTGTTGCCGTAGTCTCCAGTCTGCCCAGCGCCGCCTGAGCTGGCCGTCTGCCCAGCACCGCCTGAGCTGCCCTTCAGTCCCGAGCTGCTCCTCAGTCCCGAGCTGCCCCTCAGTCCAGTGGGGCCATTTAGCAGGGTTGCCGTGTTTAGGAGGCCATGGAGGCGGACAATGAGGTGGAGAAAGACTGTGGTGAAGTGGGGTCAACGTTCCGCGCCAGAGCCGCCAACGCGGACAGACGCCCACCCAGACCCTCCCCTATAGTTTAAGGTTTCTTTTATAAAAAAAACCCATCATGAACACATACCACGCTGCATTTTGGTCCGCTTCATACGACGATCGTGACAACTATGCAGTATTTTGTTTTTTAATGTATTATTTCTCACATTGTCACCCCTGTAAATCTTAAGTCTTATTACATACAGCCGGGAAGAACTTTTGGATATAAGAGCAACGTCAACTTACCAACATTAAGACCA
This sequence comes from Oncorhynchus masou masou, assembly GCF_036934945.1. Taxonomy (NCBI): domain Eukaryota; kingdom Metazoa; phylum Chordata; class Actinopteri; order Salmoniformes; family Salmonidae; genus Oncorhynchus; species Oncorhynchus masou. Next base: position 11,464,778 of record NC_088242.1, read on the forward strand.
GGAATACGACTTTCCCGAAGCAGATCCTCTGTTCGGACCACCACCCAGGGCAATTGATCTAATCCCGGTCTCAGACCTAAATCAACGGCGCCGCAGAAGGGGCTGACGAAGCGGCCACCCGGTCAGGCTCCGTAGACGTGCACAATCGCCCACAGCTCCCGAGTATACTACTAGCCAATGTCCAGTCTCTTGACAACAAGGTAGACAAAATTCGAGCAAGGGTTGCCTTCCAGAGAGATATCAGAGATTGTAACATCCTCTGTTTCACGGAAACATGGCTGTCTCGGGATATGGTGTCGGAATTGGTTCAGCCACCGTGGTTCTCCATGCATCGCGCCGACTGAGATAAACACCTCACTGGGAAGAGGAAGGGTGGGGGGGGTGTATGCTTAATGAGTAACAACTCGTGGTGTAATCATAACAACATACAGGAACTCAAGTCCTTCTGCTCACGTGACCTAGAATTTCTTACAATCAAATGCCTGCCATTTTACCTACCAAGAGAATTCTCGTCAGTTATAGTCACAGCTGTGTACATTCCCCCTCAAGTAGACACAAATATGGCCATCAAGGAACTTCACTGGACTCTATGCAAACTGGAAATAATATATCCTGAGGCTGCATTTATTGTAGCTGGGGGTTTTAACAAAGCAAATTTGAGAACAAGGCTACCTAAATTCTACCAGCATATTGATTGCGCTACACGCAGGTACAATACACTCAACCAATGCTACTCTAACTTCTGCGATGCATACAAAGCCCTCCCTCGCCCTCCCTTCGGCAAATCCGACCATGACGCCATCTTGCTCCTACCGTTTTATAGGCAGAAACTCAAACAGGCTGTGGTAGTGACGAGAACCATTCAACGCTGGTCTGACCAATCGGAAACCACGCTTCAAGATTGCTTTGATCATGCAGACTAGAATACGTTGCGGTCAGCCTCAGAGAACAACATCGACCTATACACTGACTGTCAAGTGTGCTCCCTCTCTGGCCTTTAGGTCACCAGGCTGCTCATTATGGCGCACACCTGTCACCATTGTTACGCACACGTGTGTCAACAGACTCACCTGGACTCCATCACTACCCTGATTACCTTCCCTATATATGTCACTCCCTTTGTTTCCATCCCCAGACTTCATTGTTTCTGTTTCTTGTCTGTGTGCTGTTCGAGTTTCTTGTTTTGTATTATGTTCCATTTATTTATTAAAACACTCCCTGAGCTTGCTTCCCGACTCTCAGCGCACGTCGTTACACTGACTCGGTGAGTGGGTTTATAAAGAAGTGCATTAGAGATGTTGTACCCACTGTGACTATTAAAACCTGCCCCAACCAGAAACCATGGATGGATGGCGGCATTCGCGGCAAAACTGAAAGAGCGATCCACTGCATTTAACCATGGAAAAAGGTCTGGGAATATGACTGAACATTTAAACATGTTAACCCTTGCAAGGTTGCTGGCCCAGACAGCATCCCTAGCCCGTCCTCAGAGCATGCGCAGACCACCTGGCTGGTGTGTTTACGGACATATTCAATCGCTCCCTATCCCACTCTGTTGTCCCCACATGCTTCAAGATGGCTACCATTGTTCCTGTACCAAATAAGGCAAAGATAACTAAACTAAATGACTATCGCCTTGTAACACTCACTTCTGTCATCATGAAGTGCTTTGAGAGACTAGTCAAGGATCATATCACCTCCACCTTACTGGCCACCCGAGACTCACTTCAGTTTGCATACCTCCCCAACAGGTCCACGGAAGACGCAATCGCCATCACACTGCACACTGCCCTATCCCATCTGGACAAAAGGAATACCTATGTAAGATTGCTGTTCATTGACTACAGCTCAGTATTCAACACCATAGTACCCTCCAAGCTCATCATCAAGATGGAGGCCCTGGGTCTCAACCCCACACTGTGCAATTGGGTCCTGGACTTTAACGGGCTGCCCCCAGGTGGTGAAGGTAGGAAACAACATCTCCACTTCGCTGACCCTCAACACTAGGGGCCCACAAGGGTGCGTGCTCAGCCCCCTCCTCTACTCCCTGTTGACCCACAACTGCGTGGCCATGCATGCCTCCAACTCAATCATCAAGTTTGCAGATGACACAACAGTAATGGGCTTGATTACCAACAACGACGATACAGCCTACAGGGAGGAGGTGAGGGCACTCGGAGTGTGGTATCAGGAAGACAACCTCTCACTCAATGTCAACATTGAGAGGATCATGGACTTCAAGGAACAGCAGAGGGAGCACCCCCCTATCCACATCGAAGGGAAAGCAGTGGAGAAAGTGGAAAGTTTTAAGTTCCTCAGCATACACATCACAGACAAACGAAATGGTCCACCCACACAGACAGAGGGGTGAAGATGGCGCAACAGCCTAAATAAATGTGTCTTGTCACCCAAAACCCTGATAAACTTTTACAGATGCACAATTGAGAGCATCCTGTCGGGCTGTATCACAGCTTGGTACGACAACTGCACTGCCCTCAACCACAATGCTCTCCAGAGGGTGGTGCGGCACAACACATCACCGGGGGCAAACTACCTGCCCTCCATGACACCCACAGTTGAAGTCAGAAGTTTACATCCACTCATTTTTTAACCACTCCACAAATGTCTTGTTAACAAACTAAAGTTTTGGCAAGTCGGTTAGGACATCTACTTTGTGCATGACACAAGTAATTTCTCCAACAATTGTTTACAGACAGATTATTTCACTTATAATTCACTGTATCACAATTACAGTGGGTCATAAGTTTACATACACTAAGTTGACTGTGCCTTTCAACAGCTTTGAAAATTCCCGAAAATTATGTCATGGCTTTAGAAGCTTCTGATAGGCTAATTGACATAATTTGAGTCAATTGGAGGTGTACCTGTGGATTTCAAGGCCTTCAAACTCAGTGCCTCTTTGCTTGACATCATGGGAAAATCTAAATAAATCAGCCAAGACCTCAGAAAAAAGATTGTCAACCTCCACGAGTCTGGTTCATCCTTGGGAGCAATTTCCAAACGCCTGAAGGTACCACGTTCATCTGTACAAACAACAGTATGCAAGAACCACGCAGCCATCATACCGCTCAGGAAGAAGACCCGTTCTGTCTCCTAGAGATGAACGTACTTTGGTGGGAAAAGTGCAAATCAATCCCAGGACAACAGCAATGGACCTTGTGAAGATGCTGGAGGAAACGGGTACAAAAGTATCTATATCCACAGTAAAACGAGTCCCTCATCGACATAACCTGAAAGGCCGCTCAGCAAGGAAGAATCCACTGCTCCAAAACCGCCAGAAAAAAAGCCAGTCTACGATTTGCAACTGCACATGGGGACAAAGATGGTACATTTTGGAGAAATGTCCTCTGGTCTGATGAAACAAAAATAGAACTCTTTGGCCATAATGACCATCGTTATGTTTAGAGGAAAAAGGGGGAGTCTTGCAAGCCAAAGAACACTGTCCCAACCGTGAAGAACGGGGGTGGCAGCATCATGTTGTGGGAGTGCTTTGCTGCAGGAGGGACTGGTGCACTTCACAAAATAGATGGCATCATGAGGACAGGAAAATTATGTGGATATATTGAAGCAACATCTTAAGACATCAGTCAGGAAGTTAAAGCTTGGTCGCAAATGGGTCTTCCAAATGGACAATGACCCCAAGCATACTTCCAAAGTTGTGGCAAAATGGCTAAAGGACATCAAAGTCAAAGTATTAGAGTGGCCATCACAAAGCCCTGACCTCAATCCTATACAAAATTTGTGGGCAGAACTGAAAAAGCGTGTGCAAGCAAGGAGGCCTACAAACCTGACTCAGTTACACCAGCTCTGTTAGGAGGAATGGGCCAAAATTCACCCAACTTATTGTGGGCAGCTTGTGGAAGTCTACCTGAAACGTTTGACCCAACTAAACTATTTAAAGGCAATGCTACCAAATACTAATTAAGTGTATGTAAACTTCTGACCCACTGGCAATGTGATGAAAGAAATAAAAGCTGAAATAAATAATTCTCACTACTATTATTCTGACATTTCACATTCTTAAAATAAAGTGGTGATCCTAACTGACCTAAAACAGGGCATTTTTACTAGGATTAAATCTCAGGAATTGTGAAAAACTGAGTTTAAATGTATTTGGTTAAGGTGTATGTAAACTTCCGATTTCAACTGTACATCACCCGATGTCACAGGAAGGACAAAAAGATCATCAAGGACAACAAACACCCGAGCCACTGCCTGTTGACACTGCTACCATCCAGAAGGTGAGGTCAGTACAGGTTCATCAAAGCTGGGACCGAGAGACTGAAAAACAGCTTCAATTTCAAGGCCATCAGACTGCTAAACAGCAATCGCTAACTCAGAGAGGCTGCTGCCTACATTGAGACTCAATCACTGGCCATTTTAATAAATGAATCACTGATCACTTTAACAAATGGATCACTAGTCACTTTATGGCACTTTAATAATGTTTAAATATCTTACATTACTCATATCACATGCATATACTGCAGTAGCGTGCCGTGGTTCTGGGGCCAGGGCCTTCAGTGAAGTCCTACACAGTCCCACCCGAATTAATCCACCTCTTATTACCATCATTATGATGCCATGGCTCTAGACACTATACATTTAGACAGAAGTATAACCAGGCGTTGCGTCACCTTGAAATTGACATTTTTATTCAGAGAATTGCAGGGGAAGAGTAAAATACCTTTTCATTGTGCAGCTTCGTTGCCCTGCGCGCTTGTTCGTTGAGCTGTAGATCCACTCGGGTGTCCCCAAAAGTTTTCAAAAGCACCATTGTTTGTAAGTGCCCAGCCGTACTTTGGTGTCTCGTTGCTGCCTTGGTTAGACAACTCAGGTTTGCAAAGCCAGTGTGGCTCCAAACACCAAATCGATCACTTGCAAATAATAGGCATTCCCAGCAGTACAGTTTGCAGTGCTTCTCGGAGCCTGGCTTTGTAGCGTCGGCTTTGTAGCGTCGGCGTCTACCTCTCCTGACAATGTCTAACTTTTCTTTAAAAGTTTGTCTTGAGAATGGCGTTATAATTATATCCTCAACCAAATCGATATCTTCTCCTTCCGCCATTTTGGGTTGAAAAAACAGCTTAGTAGTATGCGAATTAATTTGTTTATCAATTTCAGTTTCCTAGTTCTGAGACCTGCCCATATAGGACCTGCCTTTCAATATTGGTAATCCAATCAAAAGACGTGCAAGCACTACGCCTGCTAGCTGGCTCCTGTGTAACACTGGAGCCAGCCAGCAGGCGTACAATAGCCAACTCTAAAGCTGATTGGTTGACACTAAATTTGAATTTCCATTCACTTTAAGCTACAAGTGCCCGCACTGTTGATTCTGAAGGCCTGAGGGCAGATTTTAGACCCCTGGCAACACATGATGGCTGAATATGATTGGATAAAATATCTAACATAATGACCAGCCCTCCAAATCTCAACCTGGGGCTGGAAGCAGTGCAACCAAGAGGAACGCTATGAAATGAAGAGTGTAACTCTTACTCTGGGGAATAATTTAATACATATTTGTGGGAAATATATATTTAAAAAATATATATATTCTGATGATGTTTAGGCCAGCAGAGAAGGCCTTGCTGGCCCTGACGGCCCACCACTGATATACTGTATGTTATACCATCTATTGCACTTTGCCTATGCCGCTTGGCCATCGCTCGTCCATATAATTATATGTACATATTCTCATTATTCACCCCTTTAGATTTGTGTGTATTAGGTAGTTGTTGGGGAATTGTTAGATTACTTGTTAGATATTACTGCACTGTCGGAACTAGAAGCGCAAGCATTTCGCCACACTCGCATTAACATCTGCTAACCATGTGTAGTAAAAGTGCTGAATATCTGAGAATAAACTGTAGACCTCCCTCCAAGGAGAGGAGCCGGAGGACTAATAGAGCCCCAATCAAAAAATGCTGACCCCTAGTGGTCTAAATATCGACTTTGACCTCAAGCCCTTTTGGTTGTTTCTTTATGAACATGTCTGCTAAATGAACATATTGTTTCCACAATTTATCAGCTTGCACATACTGTATGATGTCACCAATGTTGATGGTGTTTTTTATACTTTATGTTTGAACTAAATGAGTAAATAATAATGATTTATGATGTTAATACTATATATACAATATCTAATCATGTTGCAATATGATGATGAAAATAATAGGCTAATGTATTCAATATGCTGTAAACTATTGTATATGTGTTTAACTGTTTCACTTTCTCATCCCTCATCACCCTAATTACTACCCCTCACTGTGGTCATTGGCTGCACTAATTGCAGTGTTTGTCTACATAACAAGGATCAACACTCATGATATTACTCTGAAGCAAGCACTGTAAAACGTTTGTGGTTTACCCAATACATTACTGGAAGATTATATATATTGTGTGCAACTCTCAATTTATAGAGATTGAAAATACAATCTACACCGGACCTTCTAATCAGCAGGGCTGCGTTCACTACATGTTTACGTTCGGGTACGTTCAATTGAACGGAAACGGTGCTGTACTGAACGACCAGTGGGAAAACGAGGAGGGTATGGGGATTGCTGTCAGCATGGCTGGCCACTGCCGTTTAAACACGTCACTCATTCCTTCAAGCCACACCCACCAAACGGAAACAAATGTACCTCGAAGTCTGTTCACGAACGTTGTGGGGAAACGGGTCGTTCCGAACAAACTGTTATAATGAGATAATACGATTATTGAAATGCTGTGCTGGTGTTATGAGTCGTCAGAAGTGTCATGGACAGTTTTAGCCAACTGAAATGTGAGACAAATAAAAGCGCCCCCAGCAGCTTTAATAGATCATAGCCTACTGTAGATACATAACTAAACATTTAACAGTCTTACGAGCTGTAATTGAACGCCTAAATGTTTATTTTCTAGCATTTAAATATGTATTTAATATGGTTTCACCAGATAAATCAAACTTAGCAAAGCCCGAGGTAACAGCCAACTCTGTCACAAGCGTGTGAGGACTGAATGGTGCTTTCAAGACAACCGACAGCTCAGGGAAAAAACGAGGCCAATCATGATGTAAGTGATCTTCAGGTCGGAATTCCGAGTTGGATGACGTTGAAACGATTTTTATAGTCGTAGCTCATTTTTCCTAGCTACCAGTTGTCTGAGATTTCCGAGTTCCCAGTTGTTTTGAAAGTGGCAACACTGTTATACATCTGATTTTCATATTTGTACTACCGACAATACACCACTAGAGGTCAGGTGATGAACGGTAATCATTGATGCAATCAACAACTGTGGCGCACTACGAATACCTTACGTCTGTGTGGATGATCTCATTTTATGTAATGTGAGCAAAGAAAGCTTTATTTGTGAAAAGGAAAAAACAAAGCGACACTCAAATAAAAGTAATGGACAGAAAATGAAAGAAATTCAGTCAAACTCAAGTCATATCTATTTTTCTCTCAATTGTTTCAATTTCACTATTTCAGTGCAAAAGATAGGCTACAATGTTTTATTATCATGTAGGTCCTTACACATGTCCCATGCCTTTGGTGATTTACAGGCTAATAACGAATATGTAGCCTAATAATTACGATGTCCGAATTAATTCCTCGAATCTCTCCGTGTTGCCTGGTGTGCAATTGCAATGGACACAGTGGAGTTGAAGTCTCTCTTATTGTTACATAACCCATCTGATCAACAGACCCAAGGCATCCATCCACTACACCAGGTGTCTTCAATCCTCTTCCTGGAGATGTAGTGTCCTGTAGGTTTTCGCTTCAACCCTAATCTAGCCCACCAGATTCTAATAATTAGCTGGTTGATAAACCGCATCAGGTTAGTTACAGCTGGGGTTGGAGCTAAAACTTACAGGAGGGTAGCTGTCCAGGACAAGTATTTATGACCACTGCTCTGTAAACAATACTCTACTGCTCGCAATACAATGTTTACTCACTGGTATGGGGGGTGATATATGCCAGAATGAAGCCTAGGCAACCATACCACCACAGGACTGTCGTCTACCATTGAACGTCTGAATGACATGACATGATACCAACGTCTGCGTGACGCCTGCGTGTAACTAACATGTCGTCATACCAACGCCTTATAACGCCTGTGTAACGCCCGTGTTAACACATAACGTCTGCGTGTAACGCCTGTAACTAACATGTGTCATAACTAACATGTAACTAACATGTCACCAAAGCCTTACTAACGCCTGAGTAACTAACGTCTACCAACGCCTTACTAACATCTGTGTAACGTAACTAACATGCGTCATGTAAATCTAACATGTCGTCATACCAACGCCACTAACCTGTGTAACGCCTGCGTGTAACTAACACTAACGTACTAACGTCTGTGTAACGCCTGTAACTAACGTGTAACTAACATGTAACTAACATGTCATACCAACGCCTTACTAACTAACGTGTAACTAACATGAGTAACGCCTTACTAACATCTAACGCGTGTAACTAACATGTCGTCATACCAACGCCTTACTAACATCTGTGTAACTAACATGTCGTCATACCAACGCCTTACTAACGTCTGTGTAACGCCTGCGTGTAACTAACATGTCGTCATACCAACGCCTTACTAACGTCTGTGTAACGCCTGCGTGTAACTAACATGTCGTCATACCAACGCCTTACTAACGTCTGAGTAACGCCTGCGTGTAACTAACATGTCGTCATACCAACGTCTTACTAATGTCTGTGTACCGCCTGTGTGTTAATGAAGGTCATAAGATGCATAGTTTATATTCATATATTTAATCTCAATCATAAATGTTCAAGCTGACATTCCGAAGTAGCCACCCTGAGGTATAGTGTAGCCTACAGCTTGTGTATTTTCTGTTATCGCTAACTGCCTAGAAAAGCTTATGTCCAATCTATAGGTCATCTGTCTTTCCCTCAACACCTCATGGCATGGTATGTTATTTTATCTCACTGTATACATTCTAAATGGTGTTAACCAATCACAGACTGAGTTGTTACCAGTTCCCAGTAGGCTACATCAGACAACCAATAAGAGTTGTGTCCATGGCTTTCAGTCAAATAGAGGAGTGCTATTTGGGATCCTTGGGATGTCCATACGTCAATCAAGTATAAATGTAAAATGGTTAAGTTTAGTTTTAGTTAAGGGTTGTAGTTTGGGGTTCAGGGTAGGGACGTCCCAAGGAAACCGGACAGATGTGACCGTTCATAGAGTGAGAGACAGGCACTGTATTTGAAAACTCTGCACAGACATTTATTTGTTTTGTTTTTCTACAAGCAGCAGACGTGATTTTCGAGAGTGTCTGCCCCAGACAGTTTCCTTAGAGATGATGAAAAGAATTACCAAGATGTCCTTAATCCGACTGAGGAGTAAGTAGGCTATATTTAAGTTTGTAATATCGTTAGAAAATATGCAGGCCTACTGTGTTCAGGCAAATTTGGTTAATTTGAAAATAATCACTTTTTGTTTATAACGTATTGTTGAATGCACATAGGCAATATTATTTACTGTGTCAATAGGGGAGTAGCCTAGTGTACAGTAATAACGTAATTTGATGTGCTAGTATTATTTATTTCATGAATGAATTAAATTATAAATTAAAATATGCACACGGTGCTATTCGATATATACAGTGCCTTGCGAAAGTATTCACCCCCCTTGGCATTTTTCCTATTTTGTTGACTTACAACCTGGAATTAAAGTAGATTTTTGCAGGGGTTGTATCATTTGATTTATCCAACCTCACTGAGCTCGAGCTGTTTTGCAAGGAGGAATGGGAAAAAATTTCAGTCTCTCGATGTGCAAAACTGATAGAGACATACCCCAAGCGACTTACAGCTGTAATCGCAGCAAAAGGTGGCGCTACAAAGTATTAACTTAAGGGGGCTGAATAATTTTGCACGCCCAATTTTTCAGTTTTTGATTTGTTAAAAAAGTTTGAAATATCCAATAAATGTCGTTCCACTTCATAATTGTGTCCCACTTGTTGTTGATTCTTCACAAAAAAATACAGTTTTATATCTTTATGTTTGAAGCCTGAAATGTGGCAAAAGGTCGCAAAGTTCAAGGGGGCCGAATACTTTCGCAAGGCACTGTATATATTGAACCATAAGGGTGTACTAATGAGCTATGATTTTTTTTTATCATAATAGAGGACTACTAAAATAATATTATTTCAGTGTAGATAAGGGAAGGCTTGTTTTAAATGGAAACATACCAGCCATACAAGCCAGTGTATAAATCCAATGTATTTGCATGTGAATGGAGTGGAAATTAGATTACTTTGTGATCTGTAAAGTAAGTAACATTAATGTGTCGGGGGGGCATCAAAATTATATATATTTTTACCCCGTTACCTGTTTATTCATAAAAAGTAGAAGATGGTAAATCATTTTAAACGCAATGGTTAGCCTATGCAAATTAATAGCAAAACAAAAGCTTATTTACAGGAATAGATGTAGCCTAATTGGTAACAAATATGAAGTGAGAATCCGAGTCAGGCTATTTTTTGTTGTTGTCAAAGCTAGATTAAATATAGGTCTTCAAGTGTATCAAATCTGTATGCGATTGTGGGCTAAATCAATGACAAACAGCTGAAATGTTGATCAAAACAGGCTGGGGTGTTTTCCGGTTCCATTTAGGCTATGGTTATGCGTAAGAACGTAACTGCACTGAAATGAATAGCCTAAGCAAACAAGCGGTAGCATATGCTTTTTGTCTGTATCTATAACAAGGGTTAATCCTATATCCACACATACCCCCTCAATTCAAGACCACAGAAATGTATAGCCTAAGGATTGCATTGTGACAGTGATTTTTTTAACCTTTATTTAACTAGACAAGTCAGTTAAGAACAAATTCTTATTTACAATGACAGTCTACCAGGGAGCAGTGGGTTAACTGCTTTGTCCAGGAGCAGAATGACAAATTTTTACCTTGTCAGCTCAGGGATTCGATCCAGCATCCTTTTGGTGGCCCAACACTCTAACCAACACTCTAACTAACTACATGTCTATTGTGTCTATTAAACTGGTAAACTGGGAACTTGGGGGGGGGGGGGAAGTAAAATCATGACATCAGTGGTTTTCAGGTCAGAGAAAGATGCCAGACTTTCTGAATTGGATGACCACTCAAAACAAACATTTTCCCCAGGCTGAGCTTGTTTTTTTCAGGGTTCCCAATTGTCTTGAATGCACTGAAGTTGGGAGTCAGAGATTTTCGAGTTCCGAGTTATTTTGAATGCGCATCTAGAGACCTAAGCTCCCTCTTATTTCTGAATAGGGCTATCTCGAACAAAGAAGCCCTTGTGTTTGTATTGCAGTGAGAAATCAGCATATCTACACAGTAATGGTGGCTGGCTACAATATCAACTAGCCTACTAGCCTAATTTTTGTATTGAGATGATATGCCTATTTGAGCTAAATCGATAAATGAAATTGATTAGATTACTCCGACAATGAAAAATATTTTTACAAAATCATGTACATGTAGATAGATGTTTGTAAGGTGTTCATGGTGAGATTTTCAAAAAATAAGCTAAACAGACACTTAAACTAACACTTGATACATAACACATGTAGACTTTTTTAAGGCGTTCATTGTTCATCATTCATAATGAACTTACAAGCCAACAGACATGTGACCTGTCAATGCCACGTTACACGGCGTGAATACTACGTCTACGTGACCTGAACGTGACATGTACTGTCTCCATTGACAGTCCATGTTAATTCGTGGCGGTATTTTATGGCGCTAGGAAGACGTTAGGTGACTTGGTGAGAGGTATCAGTAGCTTCACAAAGCTTAATTCTGGCACGAATCACCCCCCATACACTATTCACAGGACAAGAGATCCCTGGTCTGTTTTATTGATATTGAGCAATGTATCAAATATAGCCCTTTATTTATAATGGTACAGTTCAGTTGTATTTTACCTGAATTATGTATATTGTATGTGGACTATTGTCTCTAACAGTTTTTTCTTAGGGAAAACTTAATCCATTAAATTAGGTAATACTATTATTGATCACATTTTAACACGATTTGTAATTATAATTTCCTCATCAATATGATTGTAACTGTTTTTCTCAAAATGTGCTGCTGTTTTACAGCGAGACTGGCTGTCCGATTGTTGTCTGAATATAAGAATGTCCGTAAATCCGTGGAACTGTTCTGCGCTTGGCTACGTCAGAAATCGTGCCCAGCCAAAACACAACAAACCAAGCCACGCTGTCCACTGCCAAACCAGTGGCTGCTGCGGGCGCCCACAAATACTGACCCGGAATCAGTTCAAGCAGCCGTCATCGGTCATCCTATCCCTTCCTACAGGGTTAAAATCCCTAACACTGATCTCTAATCAGGGCTAGCGTTGACTCCAACTCAGACCGAACAAGGCTTGGCAAGCAGCGGTAGTCACACCCCTCTCTTGTATCAAATGGGTATTTAGGGTTTTTGACTGACGTTTGCAGCGACTACTACCGATTCAAGGCTGCCCTAGCAACCCGCTGTATGAGCCAACCAAAGCGGCGCAAGGCTTGACCCTCTGCGGCTACTGGAGACATGCCTGCTTGGAGAGAGGAAACGACAGACATCCGAGAGAGCTGCGGAACAGCGTGGCTGGCGACCCAAAAGCAGGACTATAAAAAAAGGACGCTTCTGGTACTTTAAAGGCACGGTCGCGTGAATGAAGGATTTATGGAAAGAAGATTTGAGCTCAGGAACAGGTTCGGCGTGAGCGGCAAGCTTTGATGTTACAGTGGATTACACTGGAGATGTAGGCTCGTTTTTATACATGTTTAATTACATTGTGTTGTCACTTTCGGTGACCAAATTGACACTTGTAGCTTTCATTCAAGCTTCTATTTTGGATACTTTGTGAGTTACCAGATATTATTTTTGAATCGTAATATAAACAGTCGAAGAACACCACATTCAATTTGACTCTCTTCTTTGCTCCTTTGATTCGTGCGTCACACAGCTCAAATCTCGAGTTGGAGGAGAAACGGAAGAAGTGATCGAACAGTCGTGTACACGGTGTTCCATGATGGAACATAATCATTCTTCACCGTGAGAGGATGAACCACAGAACCAGCCCCGCCAAGGCTTACGATTTTCTGCTCAAGTTTCTCCTGGTCGGGGACAGCGATGTGGGAAAGGGGGAGATACTTGCGAGCCTCGAGGACGGAGCCAGCGAGTCTCCATATGGCTACAACATGGGTGAGTGTCCAGTTTACAACAGTGTAAATACAAAGAAACAAACAATACATTTTCATTTCAAACATTTTATTTATAGAAAATTTAATTAACATTACTTCTACGCGGTGCTTCTACATCTGATTTGCTTGCTGTTGGTGGTTTTAGGCTGGGTTTCTGTACAGCACTTTGTGACATCAGCTGATGTAAGAAGGGCTTTATAAATACATTTGATTGATTTGATGTTATGATCACCACGAATCGAAATATTGAAAGGAAAATATATTGATTGCGCAACACAAACCAGTGATCACACGCAGTCCATTTTATGTACAACTCGTTATGGCTGGTACAGTACATGTCATCTGAGCCCAGAAAAGCGCAGTGGTCGTCATTCCTTAGCTCGCCAGTGCACATTCTTTAAGTTAAATGCGGTTATATTTGGGATTAGTGGACTAAGACCATGGCTGGGCATGTCATCTTGGACGTCTGCGAGTCAGTGTGTCCCAAATGGTGCACTACTTCTGTGGTGCACTATTATAGTGCACTACTTCTGACTAGGGCCCATATTACTCTGGTCAAAAGTAGTGCCCTATTTAGGGAATATGGTGCCATTTCGGACCAGAGTATGGATAATCATCACTGAAGGACAAGACATATTATGGCCTTTGATGATGTCACCCACCAGTGTCAGAGCTTGACAGTCTTCTAGGGGGGAAAAACAATAGATGTTTTATTACTGGAGATATTGACTGACTTGTTGCATTCTGTCATAAGAGGTTGACTGTAATATTACAGTCATCTGTCAGAGAACTGGTTCCCCCCCATCTCTCTCTGTCTCTGTCCCCATCTCTCTCTCTCTCTGTCCCCATCTCTCTCTCTCTGTCCCCATCTCTCTCTCTCTCTGTCCCCATCTCTCTCTCTCTCTCTGTCCCCATCTCTCTCTCTCTCTCTGTCCCCATCTCTCTCTCTCTCTGTCCCCATCTCTCTCTCTCTCTGTCCCCATCTCTCTCTCTCTCTGTCCCCATCTCTCTCTCTCTCTGTCCCCATCTCTCTCTCTCTCTCTGTCCCCATCTCTCTCTCTCTGTCCCCATCTCTCTCTCTCTGTCCCCATCTCTCTCTCTCTCTCTCTCTGTCCCCATCTCTCTCTCTCTCTCTCTGTCCCCATCTCTCTCTCTCTCTCTCTCTGTCCCCATCTCTCTCTCTCTCTCTCTGTCCCCATCTCTCTCTCTCTGTCCCCATCTCTCTCTCTGTCCCCATCTCTCTCTCTGTCCCCATCTCTCTCTCTCTCTCTCTGTCCCCATCTCTCTCTCTCTCTCTCTCTCTGTCCCCATCTCTCTCTCTCTCTCTCTCTCTCTGTCCCCATCTCTCTCTCTCTCTCTCTCTCTGTCCCCATCTCTCTCTCTCTCTCTCTCCATCTCTCTCTCTCTCTGTCCCCATCTCTCTCTCTCTCTCTCTCTGTCCCCATCTCTCTCTCTCTGTCCCCATCTCTCTCCCCCCATCTCTCTCTCTCTCTAATATCCCTTATCCGCGTCCCTAAATAAGAAATCCACACGATAACGATGTAACGCATGTGCCATAGTGTCCCTTGTACTTGAACATAAAAGGAGTGTAATGAAATCTTGGCCATATAATGTCTCACCACCCATTGATTTTCACAATGCATAACTTGTGTGCTACCCTAAAGGTGGTAGGTAGATGTTGATTTCGGGCATGTCTGAGCTTGTTTCTTCAACCGTGGGAAAACTCTCTCTCTCTAGCGTTGGTTCGAAGGCACGTCCAAGCTTGTTTCTTCAACTGTGGGAAAAGCCTCTCCAGTGTTGGTCGAAGGCAGCTCAGACATCAGACAGCTATTCAGGAAAAGCCCACACCAATGCTTTCCAATAAGTCAATACCTCCAGTACTGCCCGAATGCTGAGGGGAAACAGAAGAGCTACGGCAGGGCATGATAGAATAATTAGGTTGTGAGCATAAATGCATATTTCTGTTCTCTGTAAGTAAACAAACAAAACAATAAAGTGCATCTTATGTTTGTGTATATAATACAGACTTGCTCATCCTGGATATACAGATAGCTGACTCTGCCCAGGATTTTGATGACATGTTAATGAGGTATATGAGAGCAGAGTGTACCTCGGGGACTGACTCTTCTAGTTCCAGGCCTGGGGAGGGAGTATCTCAGGGACTGACTCTTCTAGTTCCAGGCCTGGGGAGGGAGTACCTCAGGGACTGACTCTTCTAGTTCCAGGCCTGGGGAGAGAGTACCTCAGGGACTGACTCTTCTAGTTCCAGGCCTGGGGAGGGAGTACCTCAGGGACTGACTCTTCTAGTTCCAGGCCTGGGGAGGGAGTACCTCAGGGACTGACTCTTCTAGTTCCAGGCCTGGGGAGGGAGTACCTCAGGGACTGACTCTTCTAGTTCCAGGCCTGGGGAGGGAGTACCTCAGGGACTGACTCTTCTAGTTCCAGGCCTGGGGAGGGAGTACCTCAGGGACTGACTCTTCTAGTTCCAGGCCTGGGGAGAGAGTACCTCAGGGACTGACTCTTCTAGTTCCAGGCCTGGGGAGAGAGTATCTCAGGGACTGACTCTTCTAGTTCCAGGCCTGGGGAGGGAGTATCTCAGGGACTGACTCTTCTAGTTCCAGGCCTGGGGAGAGAGTATCTCAGGGACTGACTCTTCTAGTTCCAGGCCTGGGGAGGGAGTATCTCAGGGACTGACTCTTCTAGTTCCAGGCCTGGGGAGGGAGTACCTCAGGGACTGACTCTTCTAGTTCCAGGCCTGGGGAGAGAGTACCTCAGGGACTGACTCTTCTAGTTCCAGGCCTGGGGAGGGAGTATCTCAGGGACTGACTCTTCTAGTTCCAGGCCTGGGGAGGGAGTACCTCAGGGACTGACTCTTCTAGTTCCAGGCCTGGGGAGAGAGTACCTCAGGGACTGACTCTTCTAGTTCCAGGCCTGGGGAGAGAGTACCTCAGGGACTGACTCTTCTAGTTCCAGGCCTGGGGAGGGAGTATCTCAGGGACTGACTCTTCTAGTTCCAGGCCTGGGGAGGGAGTATCTCAGGGACTGACTCTTCTAGTTCCAGGCCTGGGGAGAGAGTACCTCAGGAAGAATGTTGGCTAGGTTACTTTCTTAGTGTAATTTGTTAGGTTCTAGTTACCTAACAAATTTTAATTAGGAAAGTAACTTTTGGATTACCTAAACGCCATAAAGTAATCTGATTACTTTTAGACTATGTTCCCCTTAAGAGGCATTAGAAAAAATACAAACATTTCAATTGAATGACATCTATATCTAAGATAAATCAATGTTAGAGTTTTACATAGCTGGCCATAAATGTGTTGCGTTTTACTTTATGCGTTGGTTTCCCACTAGATGGGAAAGCTGAAAAGTCAAAATTGGCTGTATTGTAAAAAATGTATGAAAACAAAAATGATCTTTTTGGTCTTAATTTAAAGGTAACGGTTAGGCGTTATGGTTAGCAGTGTGGTTAGGTTTAAAATCCGGTTTTATGACTTTGTGGCTGTGCCACCCACTGGGCGCACCACGTCATTTCATCATGGATAATATTTGGTTGAGACTTTGATAATGAGATTACAACCTATATTCACCCACACAAAAAGACAGCCAAACGTCAGTTGAATTAACACTATGCGTTCTACCATCTAAAAGCACTACCAAATTCCAATGGAACAAAACTATGTCCGAATTTTGGTTTAGTTGTCACAACATGTCTAATAACTTTGCTTTCCACCCGTTAAAAACCACAGCAAAGTTGAAAATGTTAATAGAATGTCAGATATTTGGTTTATTTATTCAACAGATTGTGTTATAACTTTATCTGACAGCAGAACCAAATGACCTGAATGACGGTTGAGATTACATTAAACCTACATGGTGCAAGTGATCAATGCCGTTGGAGATTCTGTACAGATTATCACAGTCCTGTGACGACCTATTCATGCTATCTTGAACATGCACACTTTAAATGATTATATAAGATATTATATATATAATATTATATATATTAGTTATGAGTAACCTCAATGTGGGCATGTATGTTTTATTCAATTATGGTTGAATGTTACATTAGTTTGTAAAATGGACTTAACTTCAGGCAATTTACTGGATTACAAAAGTAATATTGTTTTTGGTTGACAACACAACCAAATATCAACATTCAACTGAAATGTATTTGTTGTTTGGATAGTTCCATCTGAGCCACTGGTTTAATCCCAGTCTTTAACTTTTATTTTAGGTTGAGTTGGAGATATGAATCCTTGTTAATAAGACATTTATTGTACTTCAAAAATGATATTGAATTGTGTTTGGTTGTCAACACAACCAAATGTCAACATTTGAAGGAGTTTTAGCTTGTCCCGAAGCCACTCCTGCATTGTCTTGGCTGTGTGCTTAGGTTTGTTGCCCTGTTGGAAGGTGAACCTTTGCCCCAGTCTGAGGTCCTGAGCGCTCTGGTGTAGGTTTTCATCAAGGATCTCTCTGTACTTTGGTCCATTCATCGTTTTCTCGACCCTGACTAGTCCCTCAGTCCCTGCCACTGAACAACATCCCCACAACATGATGCTGCTACCACTGTGCTTCACCGTAGGGATGGTGCCACCACCATGCTTCACTAGTCCCTCAGTCCCTGCTGCTGAACAACATCCCCACAACATGATGCTGCTACCACTGTGCTTCACCGTAGGGATGGTGCCACCACCATGCTTCACTAGTCCCTCAGTCCCTGCCGCTGAACAACATCCCCACAACATGATGCTGCTACCACTGTGCTTCACCATAGGGATGGTGCCACCACCATGCTTCACTAGTCTCCCAGTCCCTGCCGCTGAACAACATCCCCACAACATGATGCTGCCACCACCATGCTTCACCGTAGGGATGGCGCCACCACCATGCTTCACCGTAGGGATGGTGCCACCACCATGCTTCACTAGTCCCTCAGTCCCTGCGGCTGAACAACATCCCCACAACATGATGCTGCTACCACTGTGCTTCACCGTAGGGATGGTGCCACCACCATGCTTCACTAGTCTCCCAGTCGCTGCCACTGAACAACATCGCCTCAACATGATGCTGCCACCACTGTGCTTCACCGTAGGAATGGTGCCACCACCATGCTTCACTAGTCCCTTAGTCCCTGTCACTGAACAACATCCCCACAACATGATGCTGCTACCACCATGCTTCACTAGTCTCCCAGTCCCTGCCACTGAACAACATCTCCACAACATGATGCTGGTTTTTGGCTTGGTTTTTGCTATGACATGCACTGTCCACTGGGGAAGCTTTCATAGACAGCTGTGTGCCTTTCCAAATCATGTCCAATCAATTGAATTTACCACAGTTGGTCTCCAATCAAGTTGAAGAAACATCTCAAGGATGATCAATGGAAACAGGAGCTCAATTTTTCGGTCTGGCTTCTACACAGTATTCTATTACAACTCATCTATTAGATATTGTAGGAAACCACTAGGTACGTTTATGATTTGGTAGCTTTGAGAGAGGAGTAGAGACAGAGGGACAGGGACAGAGATAATAGGGTGAGAGAGGAATAGAGACACAGGGACAGAGATAATAGGGTGAGAGAGGAATAGAGACAGAGGGACAGGGACAGAGATAATAGGGTGAGAGAGGAATAGAGACAGAGATAATAGGGCGAGAGAGGAATAGAGGGACAGGGACAGAGATAATAGGGCGAGAGAGGAATAGAGGGACAGGGACAGAGATAATAGGGTGAGAGAGGAATAGAGACAGAGGGACAGGGACAGAGATAATAGGGCGAGAGAGGAATAGAGACAGAGGGACAGGGACAGAGATAATAGGGTGAGAGAGGAATAGAGGGACAGGGACAGAGATAATAGGGCGAGAGAGGAATCGAGGGACAGGGACAGAGATGATGGGAGAGTCCGTTGTCACTACTACTAATTTACTGGGAATATACTAGAAGCTTGTAACGCCTCCATGATGTCTATTAACAGTACTGTCTGGTTGAGAGTTCACAACCCGCTGTGACTATTTAAACGTACCCAAACTAGAAAACGTGGACAGGTGGCAGCATTCGCGCAAAACTGGAAGCAAAAACCACCACATTAACCATGTCAAAGTGACTGGGAATAAGGACCAATACAAACAGTGTAGTTATTCCCTCCATAAGGCAATCAAACAGGAAAACGGTCAGTATAGAGACAAAGTGGAGTCGCAATTCAACGGCTCAAACACAGGGTATGTGGGAGGGTCTATAGACAATCATGGACTAGGAAGGGAAAACCAGTCGCGTCGCGGATACCGACGTCTTGCTTCTGGACAAGCACCTTCTTCACCCACTTCGAGGACAACACCGTGCCACCGACGTGGCCTGCTACAAGGACTGTGGGCTCTCCTTCTCCATGGCCGACGTGAGTAAGACATTTTAAGAGTGTTAACCCTCACAAGGCTGCCAGCCCAGACGGCATCCCCAGCCGCGTCCTCAGAGCTTGCACAGACCAGCTAGCTGGTGTTTTTCTGGACATATTCAATCTCTCCCCATCTCAGTCTGCTGTCTCCACATGCTTCAATATGTCAACTATTGTTCCTGTACCCAAGAAAGCAAAGGTAACTGAACTAAATGACTATCGCCCATAGCTCTCACTTCTGTCATTATGAAGTGCTTTGAGAGGCTAGTTAATAAGGACCATATCACCTCTACCTTACCTGACACCCTAGACACACTTCAATTTGCTTACCGCCCCAATAGAGCCACAGACGATGCAATCTCACTGCACACTGCCCACTGCCCTATCCAATCTGGACAAGAGGAATATCTAATGTAAGATTGCTGTTCATTAACTATAGCTCAGCATTCAACACCCAGAGGGTGGTGGTGTCTGCCCAATGTATCACCGTGGGCAAACTTCCTGCCCTCTAGGACACCTACAGCACCCGTTGTCGCAGGAAGGCCAAAAAAATCATCAAGGACATCAACCACCTGAGCGAGGTCAGTACAGGTGCATCAAAGCTGGGACCGAGAAGCTGTTTTTCAGTCTCTAGCTCAAGGCCATCAGACTGTTAAATAGCCATCACTAGCCAGCTTCCACCCAGTTACGCAACCCTGCACCTTAGAAGCTGCTGCCCTATATACATAGACTTGGAGTCACTGGTCACTTTAATAATGTAACACTAGTCACTTTAATAATGTTTACATACTGCTTTACTCATCTCATATGTATGCACTGTTTTCTATTCTACTGTATTTAAGTCAATGCCACCCCCGACAGTGCTCAGTCTAATATTTATATATTTATTAATTTCATTCTTCTAGATTTGTGTGTATTGTTGTGAATTCTTAGATATTACTGTACTGTTGGTGCTACAGTAGGAAAACAAGCATTTTGCTACACCTGCAATAACATCTGCTAAATGTATGTGTATGTGACCAATAGAATTTGATTTGATTTCCAGACAGACTTCCACATTCCCCTGGTTAGGGAGCTTCTCCAGGGTGAAAGGAGTCTGTCATAGCCTGCCCTAAACAGAGAGGGTGTACATCCTAACTGAGTCTGTCGTAGCCTGCCCTAAACAGAGAGGGTATACATCCTAACTGAGTCTGTCGTAGCCTGCCCTAAACAGAGAGGGTATACATCCTGAGTCTGTCATAGCCTGCCCTAAACAGAGAGGGTATACATCCTAACTGAGTCTGTCATAGCCTGCCCTAAACAGAGAGGGTGTACATCCTAACTGAGTCTGTCATAGCCTGCCCTAAACAGAGAGGGTATACATCCTAACTGAGTCTGTCATAGCCTGCCCTAAACAGAGCAGAGAGGGTATACATTCTAACTGAGTCTGTCATAGCCTGCCCTAAACAGAGAGGGTATACATCCTAACTGAGTCTGTCATAGCCTGCCCTAAACAGAGCAGAGAGGGTATACATCCTAACTGAGTCTGTCATAGCCTGCCCTAAACAGAGAGGGTATACATCCTAACTGAGTCTGTCGTAGCCTGCCCTAAACAGAGAGGGTATACATCCTAACTGAGTCTGTCATAGCCTGCCCTAAACAGAGAGGGTATACATCCTAACTGAGTCTGTCATAGCCTGCCCTAAACAGAGAGGGTATACATCCTAACTGAGTCTGTCGTAGCCTGCCCTAAACAGAGAGGGTATACATCCTAACTGAGTCTGTCATAGCCTGCCCTAAACAGAGAGGGTATACATCCTAACTGAGTCTGTCATAGCCTGCCCTAATCAGAGAGGGTGTACATCCTAACTGAGTCTGTCATAGCCTGCCCTAAACAGAGAGGGTATACATCCTAACTGAGTCTGTCATAGCCTGCCCTAAACAGAGAGGGTATACATCCTAACTGAGTCTGTCGTAGCCTGCCCTAAACAGAGAGGGTATACATCCTAACTGAGTCTGTCATAGCCTGCCCTAAACAGAGAGGGTATACATCCTATCTCAGGACTTTACAGAGGGTCATAAAGTTTTAAAGAATATTCATATTTTTTTTACAAACCCAAGAGCTCGTTGCGTTCATTGCATTACGAATTCCATTCTGTGAGCGGTGAGTCAGACAGGCTACCAACACACAGTGGATAAGGAAACTGTCCATTATGTAAGAACAACAACCTGGTAGATGGAGAAAGTGTTTTTACAGTGTGTATGTGTCCCAAATGGCAGGGCTCTGGCCACAATTAGTGCACTGTGTTCTTGTTTTTCTTCAATATTGTGTTTTTTTTTCTGCTCTGTGACATTCAGAATGTGTCACTCTATTTAGACACCTCCTGAGGGAGACTTCCCAACATGCAATGCTGAGCACTTTGGAGATTCAGGGAAGGTGTTATGGGGTATAAATGTAAAACCTCATCAACAACAGTGTTTGTTTTTATTTTCTTTAACTGATGTTTGTTTGACTGATTCCTAGAGGGAGCTGTATAAAAGGCAGTTAGTCTGAGTCCCAAATGGGACCCTATTTCCTATTGAGCCCTGTTCAAAAGTAGTGCACCATATAGTGGATAGGGATCTATTTGGGACGCAAACATGGTTTTCCTCAGAGGACCTTAGTTAGCTGCTAATTACCTCATTTTCTCTCTTTAGTGTTTCTTTCCTAATGTTCTCATTACAACAACACCAACCGTCGTCATCTGGAGGGAGTCGAAGGTCGGTGTGAAGTCATTCCTTTATTCCCGTGGGAAGTGTGTGTGTGTGTGTGTGTGTGTGTGTGTTTCTACTCCGATTTGTTATTCCTTCATTAAGAAGACTTTATGAAAACACTGCGACATTGTGATGTGCTTCTGAAAACAGAAATATTTGACAGGTTTTCCTGATTATAGTATAATCAGAGTAGTGGCAGTTATCAACTTAATATTCTGGAGAATCCAATAAGGGACACATGGCAAGCTCCCTCGGAAGAATTTAAATGACATTTTGGTAAACCTATTACCTGAGGTATACCAATTAAGAGACAAATTAATGTTTTCCAAACTTATTTTGAGGTTTGTCTCTACATTGCTACTTTAAGATGAAGTTCTGTCTGACTTTTGCTGCTTGAATGACGTGTTGGTTTCTACATTGAAAGCATGGACAAAATCCACACGCTGAAGAATGTGTGGGAATTCTCTGGGTGTTCTCTTGCACTACCAGTGAAATCTGTTGTATGTTTTTGTACACTACAATTTTTCCTGGTCGTATTGACATGGTTTGTTGAGTGTGGCCCTGCTCGGTTTTTGCTGGTATCACAGGATATGATGAATCTGATGTGTGTTTTATATAGGAGCCACAGTTTCCTCCACCTCCCGGCTGGTTTGGCTTGTTTTAAACACCATGGAACAGAGGCTGTGTGTTCCCCACATGGCACCCTATTCCCTATACAGTGCACTATTTTCCACCAGAGCACTATGGGCCCTAGTCAAACGTAGTGCATTGTATAGGGAATAGGGTGCCATTTAGGATGCAGGCAGTGTTCCCCCTTCAGTGCTCTGGACAATCATTTCTGTTGCCGTTAGGCTACTAAATGTGGAATCAACAGGATCCAACGTTCATCTCAGTTTTGGGTCAGTTCTACTGAAATAAAGGGAGAGTAGAAGCATTTCTGTGGTCAGCAGGTCTCCATAGCCAGAGACAGATGTTTCAGTCCCAAATCATACCCTATAGGGCTCTCGTCAAAAATCGTGTACTATGTAGGGAACAGCGTACCATTTGGGATGCGCACAGAGAGTGAGCTGGGCGGTCTGGATGAGATGATGGCTGAGTTGGAGCACAGACAGTGGAGTGACCACAGACCCCAGAAGCAGTGGAACAGTTGGAACACAGACAGTGGAGTGACCACAGACCCCAGAAGCAGTGGAACAGTTGGAACACAGACAGTGGAGTGACCACAGACCCCAGAAGCAGTGGAACAGTTGGAACACAGACAGTGGAGTGACCACAGACCCCAGAAGCAGTGGAACAGTTGGAACACAGACAGTGGAGTGACCACAGACCCCAGAAGCAGTGGAACAGTTGGAACACAGACAGTGGAGTGACCACAGACCCCAGAAGCAGTGGAACAGTTGGAACACAGACAGTGGAGTGACCACAGACCCCAGAAGCAGTGGAACAGTTGGAACACAGACAGTGGAGTGACCACAGACCCCAGAAGCAGTGGAACAGTTGGAACACAGACAGTGGAGTGACCACAGACCCCAGAAGCAGTGGAACAGTTGGAACACAGACAGTGGAGTGACCACAGACCCCAGAAGCAGTGGAACAGTTGGAACACAGACAGTGGAGTGACCACAGACCCCAGAAGCAGTGGAACGGTTGGAACACAGACAGTGGAGTGACCACAGACCCCAGAAGCAGTGGAACGGTTGGAACACAGACAGTGGAGTGACCACAGACCCCAGAAGCAGTGGAACGGTTGGAACACAGACAGTGGAATGACCACAGAGATTCTAGAATCCCTCTGCTCCAACAGAATCCTTCCATAAACTGTTGTTGAGGTCGCAGGCCACAGAACCGTTCCAAACCAAAATAGATCACTTGATTATAGTTCAGAACACACACATACAGGGAAAGAGTCACGCATGTACAAAGACAGAAGTACTAAATTACTGCGTGGTAATATCAGCATGGAGGGCCAAAACTCCATACCATCAAAACAGGATGACATTTCAGGCGTCCTTTCAAACAGCTCTTACACTAAAAGGGCATTTTCATAAATTTCACAGTATTATTCCAACCTCATTGTGAGACAAATCACATTTTTGACTGGACTGGGCCTTTAACAGAAGGCGAGGGAGGAGAGGAAAAGAGAGTGGGAAGGAGGAGAGCTATTGAGCCCTACAGTAATCGTACTGAAAGAAAGTGCATGCCATCAGTAACAGATGGCAGAGAGGTGAGATGGAGGGATGAAGGTTGACAGAAGGAGGGATGAGGGTTGACAGAAGGAGGGATGAGGGTTGACAGAAGGAGGGATGAAGGTTGACAGAAGGAGGGATGAACGTTGACAGAAGGAGGGATGAACGTTGACAGAAGGAGGGATGAATGTTGACAGATGGAGTGATGAACGTTGACAGAAGGAGGGATGAACGTTGACAGATGGAGTGATGAACGTTGACAGAAGGAGGGATGAACGTTGACAGATGGAGTGATGACGGTTGACAGATGGAGTGATGACGTTGACAGATGGAGTGATGAATGTTGACAGAAGGAGGGAAAGGGGGGAGTGACCTGCAGGATTCAGCCTTACTGTAGTAGGTGACTGACTAGATGTGTGCCAAATGGCACCATGTTTCCTCTGTGGTGCACTTCTGTTCACCAGAGCCCATAGGGAATCAACCAACCTAATGCAGCTGTTTTCTTATTGTCTGGATACGTAGAGCTACACTAATCATACAACAATTACTCTGACATATCCTAACCTAGAGAGAGCATTTACTTTTACACAGAAAGTATACTGTGTGGTGTGTGTGTGTGTGTGACCAGGTCTGCCAGGCAACGTAGGGCGCTAGGGCAGCAGGTCACCCTAACGATTAAAGTGTTGGGCCACTAACCGAAAGGTTTCTCGTTCCACTCACCAAGCTGACTCGCTGAAAAATGTGCAGATATGAGCTTGAGCCAGGCACCAGGGTCGCTGTCAATAATGGCTGATCACTGGCCGTGACCCCACTCTCTCAGAGAGTGCACTTGTACAAATATAAGCACCCCATATTTGACCTCTGATGATGCATGTCAACAGACATAATAATGATTATCATAACCCCTTACATAATGTCGCCTCTCCACAATGTTTTGTGTATAAGGCTGTATGTGCTAGGCTTTGGGTTTTTCTCAAAATAACCCTTCAGACTCCTGAGGGGCCCTCATGGAAACTGTCTCTCAAAATAACCCTTCGGGCTCCTGAGGGGCCCTCATATGGAAACTGTCTCTCAAAATAACCCTTCGGGCTCCTGAGGGGCCCTCATGAAAACTGTCTCTCAAAATAACCCTTCGGGCTCCTGAGGGGCCCTCATATGGAAACTGTCTCTGCCAGTTTTAACTGGAGCTGCCACCTCACACAGAGTTTCATAAGAGTCAGAATCACATCAACTATCATTCAATAGACATAAACAAGGATGTACAGAGCCTTTGGAAAGTACTCAGACCCTTGTTTTTCCACACTTTATTACGTTACAGCCTTATTCTAAAATTGATTAAATGTGGGGGGGTTTGGAGATCATTCCCTTGTTGAAATGGCTGAGAAATCTACACATTAAAGAACAATTATTCAGGCTGCAGCTGTTTTTAAACACTTTAGTCTGGTAAACGCATCCGGTCTAAAAACATTTCCGAGTGGTACTCTGAAGTATCCATTATAACAACCTACACCTCAGACAGAGGCTTTCTGTCGACTGACTATCCAGCAAACGGACCGGCGTCCACAGAGAGGCACAACAAAGGCATACACTCGTAAATATGTACATTGAAATTTATTTTCGAATGAGCGGTTGTTCATGTTCAATGTATAGGCATTTCCATGAGTGTAGTGTAGTCAACTGTATGTACTTGAATCCACTCTCAGTTTCCTGCTCTTGATCTCAGTCCCCACCCCCTTTCCGTTGTCTACCAAGCCGTCATAACGGTTTAGTCCGCTAGGGACTTTTTTTTGTATCATGTAGTAACCAATGTATAACATTTTTTGTGTGTGTGTGTGTTTTATGTAAACCTGTGATTGATTAAGTTAGTTAGTAAATAAATAATTTGTATATTGCTGAGTCATGATTCTATGCTAGGGTTCTTGCAGATATCCAAGGATTTGCGACGTTCAGTAATGAGACTGATGAGGTAATAATACATTAAGTGACTGTAATCGATAAGATATGAAAATATCTGAAGAGTTATATTCGGAAATTGACACTATATAAACACCACTTTTCCGTGGTGCCCCGACTTCCTAGTTAAAGTTACATGATTAGTTAAATTGTGTAATTCAATTACACAGAGAATTGATTTGATAATATAAAGTCTTCACATTTAATGATATGAAACACTACAACAGGGTCCACCTGTGGTAAATGAAATTGATTGGACATGATTTGGAAAGGCACACACCTGTCTATATAAGGTGCCATAGTTGACAGTGCATGTCAGAGCAAAAACCAAGCCATGACAAATATGACTCTATTCGCTAACAGGACAGTGTGCCTGACTGTATTGAGTGAGTAACTAATGTGTAGATGTGTTTGTCCTTGTTAAATTAGAGGAGTCTAGCTGAGCTCTTGTATGTTATTGCGTGTGAGCGTACGTGTGCGCACACGTGCGTGTGTGTGTGAGTGTGTGTGTGTGTGTGTGTGTGTGTGTGTGTGTGTGTGTGTGTGTGTGTGTGTGTGAGTGCACGTGTGTGTGTGTGAGTGCACGTGTGTGTGTGTGAGTGCACGTGTGTGTGTGTGAGTGCACGTGTGTGTGTGTGAGTGCACGTGTGTGTGTGTGAGTGCGCGTGTGTGTGTGTGAGTGCGCGTGTGTGTGTGAGTGCGCGTGTGTGTGTGAGTGCGCGTGTGTGTGTGTGCATGCGTGCGTGCGTTTATGGACACATACTGTAGCCATGCGTTTGTGTGAATCTTCCTCAGGGTGTCAGCACAAACTACACTATGTCCAATCCAATTACACAATGTCAAGTCAGAGACAGACCGATCCAAACCCAACCAGACAGTTGAGGCAGCACAGAGAGGCCGGAACGACACCTAGAGGGATGCGTTATGGGTACAGGTCGTGAGGAGGGCGGTTGCCAGGGGTGACAGTTTGACTGGTGAACTGACTCTTGATGTGGAGGAAAAGCATTAAATGCCACCTGTGATTTGCCAGCTGCCATTGGTATCCATTATTACGATGCGATACAGCCCATTATTACGATGCGATACAGCCCATTATTACGATACAGTCCATTATTACGATGCGATACAGTCCATTATTACGATACAGCCCATTATTACGATGCGATAAGCCCATTATTACGATACAGTCCATTATTACGATGCGATACAGCCCATTATTACGATGCAGTCCATTATTACGATGCGATACAGCCCATTATTACGATGTGATACATCCCATTATTATGATGCGATAAGCCCATTATTACGATGCGATACAGCCCATTATTACGATGCAGTCCATTATTACGATGCGATACAGCCCATTATTACGATGCGATACAGCCCATTATTATGATGCGATAAGCCCATTATTACGATGCGATAAGCCCATTATTACGATACAGCCCATTATTACGATGTGATACAGCCCATTATTATGATGCGATAAGCCCATTATTATGATGCGATACAGCCCATTATTACGATAAGCCCATTATTACGATGTGATACAGCCCATTATTACGATGTGATACAGCCCATTATTATGATGCGATACAGCCCATTATTACGATACAGCCCATTATTACGATGCGATACAGCCCATTATTACGATGTGGTACAGCCCATTATTACGATACAGCCCATTATTACGATACAGTCCATTATTACGATGCAATACAGCCCATTATTACGATGTGATACATCCCATTATTACGATGTGATACATCCCATTATTATGATGTGATACAGCCCATTATTACGATGTGATACAGCCCATTATTACGATGCGATACAGTCCATTATTACGATGTGATACAGCCCATTATTACGATACAGCCCATTATTACGATACAGTCCATTATTACGATACAGTCCATTATTACGATGCGATACAGCCCATTATTACGATGCGATACAGCCCATTATTACGATGCGATACAGCCCATTATTACGATGCGATACAGCCCATTATTACGATGTGATACAGCCCATTATTACGATACAGCCCATTATTACGATACAGTCCATTATTACGATGCGATACAGTCCATTATTACGATGCGATGTCATCTACAAAATTGCTTCCAACACTCTTCTCAGCAAACTGGATGCAGTTTATCACAGTGCCATCCGTTTTGTCACTAAAGCACCTTATACTACCCACCACTGCGACTTGTATGCTCTAGTCGGCTGGCCCTCGCTACATATTCGTCGCAAGACCCACTGGCTCCAGGTCGTCTACAAGGCCATGCTAGGTAAAGCTCCGCCTTATCTCAGTTCACTGGTCACGATGGCAACACCCATCCGTAGCACGCGCTCCAGCAGGTGTATCTCACTGATCATCCCTAAAGCCAACACCTCATTCGGCCGCCTTTCGTTCCAGTACTCTGCTGCCTGTGACTGGAACGAATTGCAAAAATCGCTGAAGTTGGAGACCTTTATCTCCCTCACCAACTTCAAACATCAGCTATCTGAGCAGCTAACCGATCGCTGCAGCTGTACATAATCTATTGGTAAATAGCCCACCCATTTTCACCTACCTCATCCCCACAGTTTTTATTTATTTACTTTTCTGCTCTTTTGCACACCAATATCTCTACCTGTACATGATCATTTATCAATCCAGTGTTAATCTGCAATATTGTAATTATTCGCCTACCTCCTCATGCCTTTTGCACACATTGTATATAGACTCCCCTTTTTTTTCTACTGTGTTATTGACTTGTTAATTGTTTACTCCATGTGTAACTCTGTGTTGTCTGTTCACACTGCTAAGCTTTATCTTGGCCAGGTCGCAGTTGTAAATGAGAACTTGTTCTCAACTAGCCTACCTGGTTAAATAAAGGTTAAATAAAAAAAATTACGATGCGATACAGCCCATTATTACGATGCGATACAGCCTATTATTACGATGCGATACACCCCATTATTACGATACAGCCCATTATTACGATGCGATACAGCCCATTATTACGATGCGATACAGCCCATTATTATGATGTGATACAGCCCATTATTACGATGCGATACAGCCCATTATTACGATGCGATACAGCCTATTATTACGATGCGATACACCCCATTATTACGATACAGCCCATTATTACGATGCGATACAGCCCATTATTACGATGCGATACAGCCCATTATTATGATGTGATACAGCCCATTATTACGATGCGATACAGCCCATTATTACGATGCGATACACCCCATTATTACGATACAGCCCATTATTACAATGCGATACAGCCCATTATTACGATGCGATACAGCCCATTATTACGATGCGATACAGCCCATTATTACGATGCGATACAGCCCATTATTACGATGCGATACAGCCCATTATTACGATGCGATACAGCCCATTATTATGATGTGATACAGCCCATTATTACGATGCGATACAGCACATTATTATGATGTGATACAGCCCATTATTACGATGTGATACAGCCCATTATTATGTTGCGATACAGCCCATTATTACGATACAGCCCATTATTACGATGCGATACAGACCATTATTATGATGTGATACAGCCCATTATTACGATACAGCCCATTATTACGATGCGATACAGCCCATTATTACGATGCGATACAGCCCATTATTACGATGCGATACAGCCCATTATTACGATGCGATACAGCCCATTATTACGATGTGATACAGCCCATTATTACGATACAGCCCATTATTACGATACAGTCCATTATTACGATGCGATACAGTCCATTATTACGATGCGATGTCATCTACAAAATTGCTTCCAACACTCTTCTCAGCAAACTGGATGCAGTTTATCACAGTGCCATCTGTTTTGTCACTAAAGCACCTTATACTACCCACCACTGCGACTTGTATGCTCTAGTCGGCTGGCCCTCGCTACATATTCGTCGCAAGACCCACTGGCTCCAGGTCGTCTACAAGGCCATGCTAGGTAAAGCTCCGCCTTATCTCAGTTCACTGGTCACGATGGCAACACCCATCCGTAGCACGCGCTCCAGCAGGTGTATCTCACTGATCATCCCTAAAGCCAACACCTCATTCGGCCGCCTTTCGTTCCAGTACTCTGCTGCCTGTGACTGGAACGAATTGCAAAAATCGCTGAAGTTGGAGACCTTTATCTCCCTCACCAACTTCAAACATCAGCTATCTGAGCAGCTAACCGATCGCTGCAGCTGTACATAATCTATTGGTAAATAGCCCACCCATTTTCACCTACCTCATCCCCACAGTTTTTATTTATTTACTTTTCTGCTCTTTTGCACACCAATATCTCTACCTGTACATGATCATTTATCAATCCAGTGTTAATCTGCAATATTGTAATTATTTGCCTACCTCCTCATGCCTTTTGCACACATTGTATATAGACTCCCCTTTTTTTTCTACTGTGTTATTGACTTGTTAATTGTTTACTCCATGTGTAACTCTGTGTTGTCTGTTCACACTGCTAAGCTTTATCTTGGCCAGGTCGCAGTTGTAAATGAGAACATGTTCTCAACTAGCCTACCTGGTTAAATAAAGGTTAAATAAAAAAAAATAAAAAAAATTACGATGCGATACAGCCCATTATTACGATGCGATACAGCCTATTATTACGATGCGATACACCCCATTATTACGATACAGCCCATTATTACGATGCGATACAGCCCATTATTACGATGCGATACAGCCCATTATTACGATGCGATACAGCCCATTATTACGATGCGATACAGCCCATTATTATGATGTGATACAGCCCATTATTACGATGCGATACAGCCCATTATTACGATGCGATACACCCCATTATTACGATACAGCCCATTATTACGATGCGATACAGCCCATTATTACGATGCGATACAGCCCATTATTACGATGTGATACAGCCCATTATTACGATGTGATACAGCCCATTATTACGATGCGATACAGCCCATTATTATGATGTGATACAGCCCATTATTATGTTGCGATACAGCCCATTATTACGATACAGCCCATTATTACGATGCGATACAGACCATTATTATGATGCGATACAGCCCATTATTACGATGTGATACATCCCATTATTACGATACAGCCCAGTATTACGATGCGATACAGCCCATTATTACGATGTGATACAGCCCATTATTACGATGTGATACAGCCCATTATTACGATGTGATACAGCCCATTATTACGATGCGATACAGCCCATTATTATGATGCGATACAGCCCAGTATTACGATGCGATACAGCCCATTATTACGATGCGATACAGCCCATTATTATGATGTGATACAGCCCATTATTACGATGCGATACAGCCCATTATTACGATGATACAGCCCATTATTACGATACAGCCCATTATTACGATACACCCCATTATTACGATACAGCCCATTATTACGATGCGATACAGCCCATTATTACGATGTGATACAGCCCATTATTACGATGTGATACAGCCCATTATTACGATGTGATACAGCCCATTATTACGATGCGATACAGCCCATTATTATGATGTGATACAGCCCATTATTATGTTGCGATACAGCCCATTATTACGATACAGCCCATTATTACGATGCGATACAGCCCATTATTATGATGCGATACAGCCCATTATTACGATGTGATACAGCCCATTATTACGATGCGATACAGCCCATTATTATGATGTGATACAGCCCATTATTATGTTGCGATACAGCCCATTATTACGATACATCCCATTATTACGATACAGCCCAGTATTACGATGCGATACAGCCCATTATTACGATGTGATACAGCCCATTATTACGATGCGATACAGCCCATTATTACGATGCGATACAGCCCATTATTACGATGCGATACAGCCCATTATTATTATTGATGCGATACAGCCCATTATTATACAGCCCATTATTATGATGCGATACAGCCCATTATTACGATACAGCCCATTATTACGATACAGCCCATTATTACGATGCGATACAGCCCATTATTACGATACAGCCCATTATTACGATGCGATACAGCCCATTATTACGATGCGATACAGCCCATTATTATGATGCGATACAGCCCATTATTACGATGTGATACAGCCCATTATTACGATGCGATACAGTCCATTATTACGATGCGATACAGTCCATTATTACGATGCGATACAGCCCATTATTACGATGCGATACAGCTCATTATTACGATGTGATACAGCCCATTATTACGATGCGATACAGCCCATTATTACGATGCAAATCAAATTGTATTTGTCACATACATGTGGTTAGCAGATGTTAATGCGAGTGTAGCGAAATGCTTGTGCTTCTAGGTACGAACGTGCAGTAATATCTAACAAGTAATCTTAACAATTTCACAACTACCTCATACACACAAGTGTAAAGGAATGAATAATGCAAATGTTACATTTGTGCTGCTCTCATTGACCAAAAGTAAAGCGTGTCTTTTCTGTCATTAATGACTGTAATTATCAGGACCTCGTATTGAGCAGACACACAGTACACTGCTGCTTCCAGACATGGGAAGGCTCTGAGTACATACTGAAGCTTCATCATAATACTCACAGGTTGTGTGTGTGTGTGTGTGTGTGTGTGTGTGTGTGTGTGTGTGTGTGTGTGTGCGTGCGTGTGTGTGCGCTGCTGTCACTATGTAGCTGTCTGTGCTGTGCAGTATGAGTCATTCTCACTGGGTGAGATCCAGTGGGGATTTCATCATCACTACTGTAACTTAACCCTTAGATGGTCATGGATTTAGTTTGATTTCTATGCAAACACATTATTGTCATCTTCACACACACACACACACACGTGTCATTCTGTGGTGATAGCATAACGTCTGTGGGGTGATGGGTTAACATTGGATCTGGTCTCCGGAATCCTGGCCTTTGAGAGACACACACACACACACAGCCTAGGAATCCTGCCCGTTGACCCCACCTACGTGTTTGATGAGAAAATACAGCTGGGTCATGTGAAGTCTCATTACATCTCTGCCACTAAGCACATTAGTGTCTGTATGAGCCAGAACTTGACATTATGCCATCGTAGTCAACAACGTAAGAAGATTTCAAGTACTTAGCTAAATGTTGAAAAGGTCCAGTGTGACGGTTGAAGTGTGTGAGTGTGGTGGCGTGAGTGATTTGTGATAAGAGCTGCGTCTGAGGTCTTTAGGGCCAGGTGTGGAAGCAGCCATCACTTCGCTTAGGAGTCGGGGGGCCCTTCTAATGTCAGGGATTTTCAACAGGATCATATTTCTATCCCAGTGTCACTTTGGAATGTCTAACACTCTAGACTCTGTTTAGGAGTCATCTGAGTGACCTGTGTGTGTGTGTGTGTGTGTGTGTGTGTGCGTGTGTGTGTGTGTGCGTGTGTGTGCGTGTGTGTGTGTGTTTTAATCTGCATGCGTTCATCAGCGTTGCCTCAGTTGCTTCACACGTCTGCCCACCTCCCTCACCACCCTATTCCCCGTTATAGTGCACTACTTTGGACCAGGGCCCATAGGGGATGTAGACATGTTCACTCACTCAGTGTTAAAGTTTAATCTGCTCCCTGCTGGATGGCAGATGGAGAGTTCTTCTTCCACATGTTTCCTCCTGAAACATACAGATCCCCATTAGCATCCTCTTATTCGTCTGTCTGTCTGTCTGTGTCTCACTCTCTGTCTGTCTGTCTGTCTGTGTCTGTCTGTCTGTGTCTCTCTCTCAATTAAATTCAAGGGGCTTTATCGGCATGGGAAACATATTACACATTGCCAAAGCAAGTGAAGTAGATAATAAACCAGTTAAGTGAAATAAACAATACAAATGAACAGTAAACATTACACTCACGAAAGTTCCCAAATAATAAAGACATTTCAAATGTCATTATGTGCAAATAGTTAAAGTACAAAAGGGAAAATAAATAAAGATAAATATGGGTTGTATTTACAATAGCGTTTCTTCTTCAATGGGGTTGCCCTTTTCTTGCCCTTTCTTGCCCTTTTCTTGTGGCAACAAGTCACACATCTTGCTGCGGTGATGGCACACTGTGGTATTTCACCCAGCATATATGGGAGTTTATCAAAATTGGGTTTGTTTTCAAATTCTTTGTGGGTCTGTGTAATGAGGGGAAAATGTGTCTCTAATATGGTCATACATTTATTTGGCAGGAGGTTAGGAAGTGCAGCTCAGTTTCCACAGCCTGTCTTCTCTCTCTCTCCCTCTCATGTAGAATGATCATGACAGTTCGGACATACTGTACAAAGCCTAGATACATTCAGAGTAGACTAAGAGAGATGGTATTAACATCATTTTATGTTGTTGGCAGGAATCGACTACAAGACGACTACGATACTCCTAGATGGAAGAAGAGTCAAGCTGCAGCTCTGGTGAGTGAAGTCACTGAACATACACACATTACCCTGCTAAACTCATCCCATTTCCACCTCAGGGATATTGAAATGTTAAATGTGACTATGGAAGCAATAGGGTTCCATTTGGAACGCATAGGGTTCCATTTGGAACGCATAGGGTTCCATTTGGAACGCATAGGGTTCCATTTGGAACACAATAGGGTTCCATTTGGAACGCAATAGGGTTCCATTTGGAACGCAATAGGGTTCCATTTGGAACGCATAGGGTTCCATTTGGAACGCAATAGGGTTCCATTTGGAACGCAATAGGGTTCCATTTGGAACGCAATAGGGTTCCATTTGGAACGCAATAGGGTTCCATTTGGAACGCAATAGGGTTCCATTTGGAACGCCATTTGGGGTTCCATTTGGAACGCAATAGGGTTCCATTTGGAACGCAATAGGGTTCCATTTGGAACGCATAGGGTTCCATTTGGAACGCATAGGGTTCCATTTGGAACGCATAGGGTTCCATTTGGAACACAATAGGGTTCCATTTGGAAGCAATAGGGTTCCATTTGGAAGCAATAGGGTTCCATTTGGAAGCAATAGGGTTCCATTTGGAACGCATAGGGTTCCATTTGGAACGCATAGGGTTCCATTTGGAACGCAATAGGGTTCCATTTGGAACGCATAGGGTTCCATTTGGAACGCATAGGGTTCCATTTGGAACGCATAGGGTTCCATTTGGAACGCATAGGGTTCCATTTGGAACGCAATAGGGTTCCATTTGGAACGCAATAGGGTTCCATTTGGAACGCAATAGGGTTCCATTTGGAACGCAATAGGGTTCCATTTGGAACGCAATAGGGTTCCATTTGGAACGCAATAGGGTTCCATTTGGGAAGCAATAGGGTTCCATTTGGAAGCAATAGGGTTCCATTGGGAAGCAATAGGGTTCCATTTGGAAGCAATAGGGTTCCATTTGGAAGCAATAGGGTTCCATTTGGAAGCAATAGGGTTCCATTTGGAAGCAATAGGGTTCCATTTGGAAGCAATAGGGTTCCATTTGGGAAGCAATAGGGTTCCATTTGGGAAGCAATAGGGTTCCATTTGGAAGCAATAGGGTTCCATTTGGAAGCAATAGGGTTCCATTTGGGAAGCAATAGGGTTCCATTTGGGAAGCAATAGGGTTCCATTTGGAAGCAATAGGGTTCCATTTGGAAGCAATAGGGTTCCATTTGGGAAGCAATAGGGTTCCATTTGGGAAGCAATAGGGTTCCATTGGGAAGCAATAGGGTTCCATTTGGAAGCAATAGGGTTCCATTTGGAAGCAATAGGGTTCCATTTGGGAAGCAATAGGGTTCCATTTGGAAGCAATAGGGTTCCATTTGGCAGCAATAGGGTTCCATTTGGAAGCAATAGGGTTCCATCCTAGTTCCCGTCTGTGTCCCAACTGCAATCCTGTTCCCTACATAGTGCACTACTTTTGACCAGGTCCCCATACGGCTGTATGTAGGGGATAGAGGGCCGTTTGGTACACAGACCCTCGTCTTATCATCTATTTGATAAGTACGGGGGGCTGTGTACCAAACAGTACCCCGACTGTATCATGTTGATCAGATTAGGAGAAGAATAGAGTATTGTCCTGAAGGAGGTCAGCGAGAGGCAGACTTTGTTATAAGGAGAAGCGTAAAGGCAGAGGCTCAATAAGAAACATGCAAGTCTGATTACATTAAGGGGGATTGTAGCCATATTTGTCAATAGGGATGAGGGAAGGACACACACACACTCTGTGGTCCCCATTGTGTGCCATCCCCGCCTCTCCACTCTACTCCTGACCCCTACCCTGAGAGCAGTACTTTTATTTTTAGAGGGTTTTGCTTTTAGTCGAGTCAATATTGAATTATTAATCTGGAAATTTAGTTTCATGTCTAAGAGGATGAGATTATTTCATGCTTTAACAGAGTGGGTGTTAGAGAGCATTTCTATCTTCCTCCCTATGGCTACACGCTAATCACAGCTGGCTAGCGTGACATTGGGGAAACAGTGGTAAAATGGGACCAAGAGACCGAAGCTATTTTTCAATCTTTATTTATTTGTAAAAAATTATTTCACCTTTATTTAACCAGGTAGGCTAGTTGAGTACAAGTTCATATTTACAACTGTGACCTGGCCAAGATAAAGCAAAGCAGTGAGACACAAACCACACAGAGTTACACATGGAACAAACATACAGTCAATAATACAGTAGAAAAAGTCTATATACAGTGTGTGCAAATGAGGTAAGGTAAGTGAGGTAAGGCAATAAATAGGCCATGGTGGCGAAGTAATTACAATATACCAATTAAACACTGGAGTGATAAATGTGCAGAAGATGAATGTGTAAGTAGAGATTCAGGGGTACAAAGGAGCAACATAAATAAATACAGTATGGGGATGAGGTAGTTGGATGGGCTATTTACAGGTGCGGTAATCTGTGAGCTGCTCTGACAGCTGGTGCTTAAAGCTAGTGAGGGAGAAATGAGTCTCCAGCTTCAGTGATTTTTGCAGTTCGTTCCAGTCATTGGCAGCAGAGAACTGGAAGGAAAGGTGGCCGAAGGATTGGCTTTGGGGTGACCAGTGAGATATACCTGCTGGAGCGTGTGCTGCCATTGTGACTCGTGAGGCGGGCTTTACCTAGCAAAGGCTTGTAGATGACCTTGAGCCAGTGGGTTTGGCAATGAGTATGAAGCGAGGGCCAGCAAACGAGAGAGTACAGGTCGCAGTGGTGGGTAGTAAATGGGGCTTTGGTGACAAAACGGATGGCACTGTGATAGACTGCATCCAATTTGTTGAGTAGAGTGTTGGAGGCTATTTTGTAAATGACATCGCCGAAGTCGACGATCGGTAGGATGGTCAGTTTTACGAGGGTATGTTTGGCTGCATGAGTGAAGAATGCTTTGTTTGCGAAATAGGAAGCCGATTTCTAGATTTAATTTTGGATTGGAGATGCTTAATGTGAGTCTGGAAGGAGAGTTTACAGTCTAACCAGACACCTAGGTATTTGTAGTTGTCCACATATTCTCACATAGTCAGAACCGTCCAGAGTAGTGATGCTGGACGTGCGGGCAGGTGCAGGATAGGGTTATTGTGGTTATTCCT
The DNA here is from genome assembly GCF_036934945.1 of Oncorhynchus masou masou. Classification (NCBI taxonomy): domain Eukaryota; kingdom Metazoa; phylum Chordata; class Actinopteri; order Salmoniformes; family Salmonidae; genus Oncorhynchus; species Oncorhynchus masou. The sequence continues at coordinate 11,502,781 of NC_088242.1, forward strand.
AGGGTTATTGGTTATCCCTAGGTTTAGGTTAGTGGTCACAAGGCCATCAGACTTTAAACAGCCATCACTAAGACAGAGAGGCTGCTGCCTACATACAGACTTGAAATCATTGGCTACTTTAATAAATCATTTACATTACATTTAAGTCATATAGCAGACGCTCTTATCCAGAGCGACTTACAAATTGGTGAATTCACCTTCTGACATCAGTGGAACAGCCACTTTACAATAGATCACTAGTCACTTTAATAATGTTTACATATCTTGCATTACTCATCTCATATGTATATACTGTATTTTATACCATCTATTGCATCTTCCCTATGCCGCTCGGCCATTGCTCATCTATATTTTTATATATTCTTATTCCTCTACTTAGATTTGTGTGTGTATTAGGTAGTTGAATTGTTAGATTACATGTTCGATATTGCTGCACTGTCAGAACTAGAAGCACAAGCATTTCGCTACACCCGCAATAATATCTGCTAACCATGTGTACGTGACTACAATTTGATTTGATTTGAACCACAATAACCCTAATCCTAGGGATAACCACTAGCCCTACGGCTAACCACTAGTCCTAGGAATAACCAATAACCCTAACCCTAGAGATAACCAATAACCATAACCCTGGTGATAACAATAACCATAACCACAATAACCATACCCTAGGGATAACTACTGGCCCTGGGGATAACCACAATAAGTATAACCCTAGGGATAACCACCAACCCTAACCCTAGAGATGACCACCAACACTAACCCTAGGGATAACCACAAGCCTAACCCTAGGGATAACCACAATAAGCCTAACCCTAGGGAAACCAATAACCCTAACCCTAGGGATAACCACAATAAGCCTAACCCTAGGGATAACCACAATAAGCCTAACCCTAGGGATAACCCTAACCCTAGGGATAACCACAATAAGCCTAACCCTAGAGATGACCACCAACACTAACCCTAGGGATAACCACAAGCCTAACCCTAGGGATACCCACAATAACCCTAACCCTAGGGATAACCACAATAACCCTAACCCTAGGGATAACCACCAACCCTAACCCTAGGGATAACCACAATAAGCCTAACCCTAGGGATAACCACAATAAGCCTAACCCTAGGGAAACCAATAACCCTAACCCTAGGGATAACCACAATAAGCCTAACCCTAGGGATAACCACAATAAGCCTAACCCTAGGGATAACCACAATAAGCCTAACCCTAGGGATAACCACAATAAGCCTAACCCTAGGGATAACCACAATAAGCCTAACCCTAGGGATAACCACAATAAGCCTAACCCTAGGGATAACCACAATAAGCCTAACCCTAGGGATAACCACAATAAGCCTAACCCTAGGGATAACCACAATAAGCCTAACCCTAGGGATAACCCCTAACCCTAGGGATAACCACAATAAGCCTAACCCTAGGGATAACCACAATAAGCCTAACCCTAGGAATAACCACCAACCCTAACCCTAGGGATAACCACAATAAGCCTAACCCTAGGGATAACCACAATAACCCAAACCCTAGGGATAACCACAATAAGCCTAACCCTAGGGATAACCACAATAAGCCTAACCCTAGGGATAACCACAATAAGCCTAACCCTAGGGATAACCACCAACCCTAACCCTAGGGATAACCACAATAAGCCTAACCCTAGGGATAACCACAATAAGCCTAACCCTAGGGATAACCACAATAAGCCTAACCCTAGGGATAACCACCAACCCTAACCCTAGGGATAACCACAATAAGCCTAACCCTAGGGATAACCACAATAAGCCTAACCCTAAGGATAACCACAATAAGCCTAACCCTAGGGATAACCACCAACCCTAACCCTAGGGATAACCACAATAAGCCTAACCCTAGGGATAACCACAATAAGCCTAACCCTAGGGATAACCACAATAAGCCTAACCCTAAGGATGACCACCAACCCTAACCCTAGGGATAACCACAATAAGCTGATTGCAAAGCTGCAGCTTGTGAGAAGGAAAGAGAATATGAGTATCTAAACAGTGGAAGGTTATTATCCTATATTTGTATTTCTTTCCCCTATAAAACATCTTCTCCCTCCATAGTAGACTGTTGTGTAACTAATCTCATCCCCAGGCTCCATCTCAGAAGAGAAAGAGCTGGCTGGTGGATGAGATCTTTACGTACCAGATGGTTTGTAGTGTCACTATATTAAATCATATCAAGAAACAATGCGCGTGACGATGCACTCTCTCATCGAATTAAAAACACAGCTGGATTTCAAATCTAATGGTCAGAAGTCTAGGCCTAAGGCCGACGCGTGAGCCAACCCAAACACTGCTCTGGCATCCAGGTCTGGAGAATGCAGTCTGGAAACATGCTATTGCTCTCGCTCTGCTCTCCCACTACCCTCCCAGATTGCATTATTTTAAATGCAGGCTTAAAATACCAGTGTCTTTAATCCTCTCTTTGTAAGACCAATTATGTGGAATGTATAAATTGTCTGAATTTCACAGACAAATATACTACACATTTGAGAAGTAATTAGTGTTGCTAACATAGATAATCATCGGTGATGGTCTGACAAGTGATTGGTTGGTTGTTGGCCAACAGATGGGTCGTTTCAATTAAGTGTTTTTTTTTAAATAAATATTTTAAATAGAAATTGTGCACAAATATAGATTTTGTTAAATGAAGAGTACTTTAATATACAGGGCCTTCATCCCGTTGAAAGCCTACATCCCGTTGAAAGCCTACATCTCGTTGAAAGCCTACATCTCGTTGAAAGCCTACATCTCGTTGAAAGCCTACATCCCGTTGAAAGCCTACATCCCGTTGAAAGCCTACATCTCGTTGAAAGCCTACATCCCGTTGAAAGCCTACATCCCGTTGAAAGCCTACATCTCGTTGAAAGCCTACATCTCGTTGAAAGCCTACATCTCGTTGAAAGCCTACATCCCGTTGAAAGCCTACATCTCGTTGAAAGCCTACATCTCGTTGAAAGCCTACATCTCGTTGAAAGCCTACATCCCGTTGAACTTTTTTCACATTTTGTTGCGTTACGAATTCAAATGGATTTAATTGTACTTTTTGGTCTTTGATCTATACAAAATACTCTTAATGTAAAAGTGAAAAAAATGTTTTACAAATGAATAACAATTAAATAACTAAAATATATAGCTGTTGCATAAATATTCACCCTCTTTCTTTAGACACTCCTAAATTAGTTCAAATGTCAAATTTGGCTCAACAGAATTACATGATAAGTTACATAGGCTCATTCTGTGTGAAATAATGGGGGTTGACATGATTTTTTTAAATGACTTCTCCTTCCTCTGTCCCCCATAAACACAACATCTGTAGGGCCCCTCAGTCAACTATTGAATTTCAAACAGATTCAACTACAAAGACCAGGGAGCTTTGCGCAAGCCTCATAAAGAAAGGCAGTGATTGGTAGATGGGTAACAATAACAAATTAAATATTGAATACCTATTTAAGCATGGCCAAGTTAATAATGATGCTGTGGATGATGTATTAAACCACCCAGACACAAAGTTGTCCTTCTGAACTGAGCTGCAGGACAGGAAGGAAACTGCTCAGGGATGGTAACATTGAGGCCCTTGGAAATTTTGAAACAGCTACAGAGTTCAATGGCTGTGATGGGAGAAAACTGAGGATGGATCAGCAACATTGTAGTGACTCCACAATAATGACCTAAATGACAGAGTAAAAATAATACAAATATACAGAATAAAAATATTTTAAAACAGGGCGTATGTATGCAACAAGGCAGTAAAGTGGTGTGGGGGTTGACTCATAACCCACAGTCCCAGTTTAAGGTCATTAACTATTGTGTGGATGAAGGGCTGGTGGTGGTGTGGGGGTTGAATAAAGAGAAAATAATACATTTTTTAAATCCAGTATTGTATTATTCTTGTGCAATTTATATCTATAGGCTACATTGAGGTTTTTCTTTCATACTTTTTTGTTTATCTGGCATTAGTGCGTAAGCTTTAGGGCCTAACTTTGTGTCCCAAATAGTCTACACACCAGTTAGGCTATTTAATGTCGATCCACTGAGACAAAAAGGACAATGTCAGAATTTAATTCAATAAGAGAAAAGCTGCGAAATGAAAGTTGAAAATAAATAGAAGGGCCAGAACAGTAGTTATAGAAGGAGGGCCAGAACAGTTGTTATAGAAGGAGGGCCAGAACAGTTGTCTAATGTTATAGAAGGAGGGCCAGAACAGTTGTCTAATGTTATAGAAGGAGGGCCAGAACAGTTGTCTAATGTTATAGAAGGAGGGCCAGAACAGTCGTCTAATGTTATAGAAGGAGGGCCAGAACCGTTGTCTAATGTTATAGAAGGAGGGCCAGAACAGTTGTCTAATGTTTGGTAAAGATTTGGTCAAGTGGTAAAAGAGGATGATAGCAGTGCCCATGTCATGTGATGATGGTGAGGCTCTATACAAATGTCAGTCACAATAAGGGTACTTCAAAAAGGCCTATGGCACATTAAGGGAACTGTTGCCTTCTGCTCAGATGGTTTACAAGGAAACTGAAATCAGGCCACTGACTGTAGGTCTACAACCTCTCACATAGTCGTAATATTAACTCCTACAGAATTAAGCATTTCTTGTAGTAAAATTATACCCCAAATGTACATTTTGACTCAGGAACAGCAGTGGAGAAATATGATTTATTTCTTTCAGCATCTTGAGAGAATATGAATGCGCAGTTAGATACCGTCTGTACAAGTGCTGTCTTTATCAGAATCATAAATGCTGAGAGTATTTCAACTACATAAAATATGCATCCAATGCAGAACTAAAATCTTATCAGAAACATGTTGGGTCGTTTTCACAGCTGGTAGAACTTTACCGACGTCAACTAGATTCTAGCATTCATTCTGTAATTGATGACCTTGTTCCGGTGAGTAAGGGTTTATTTAGTCTTCTAGGGCAACATATAATGACAAAAGAGAAGCTGCATGTACAGTGGGGCAAAAAAGTATTTAGTCAGCCACCAATTGTGCAAGGTCTCCCACTTAAAAAGATGTGAGGCCTGTAATTTTCATCATAGGTACACTTCAACTGTGACAGATAAAATGGAGAGAAAAAATCCAGAAAATCACATTGTAGGATTTTTAATTTATTTATTTGCAAATTATGGTGGAAAATAAGTATTTGGTCACCTACAAACAAGCAAAATTTCTGGCTGTCACAGACCTGTAACTTCTTCTTTAAGAGGCTCCTCTGTCCTCCACTCGTTACCTGTATTAATGGCACCTGTTTGAACTTGTTATCAGTATAAAAGACCCCTGTCCACAACCTCAAACAGTCACACTCCAAACTCCACTATGGCCAAGACCAAAGAGCTGTCAAAGGACACCAGAAACAAATTGTAGACCTGCACCAGGCTGGGAAGACTGAATCTAAAATAGGTAAGCAGCTTGGTTTGAAGAAATCAACTGTGGGAGCAATTATTAGGAAATGGAAGACATACAAGACCACTGATAATCTCCCTCGATCTGGGTCTCCACGCAAGATCTCACCCCGTGGGGTCAAAATGATCACAAGAACGGTGAGCAAAAATCCCAGAACCACACGAGGGGACCTAGTGAATGACCTGCAGAGAGCTGGGACCAAAGTAACAAAGCCTACCATCAGTAACACACTACGCCGCCAGGGACTCAAATCCTGCAGTGCCAGACGTGTCCCCCTGCTTAAGCTAGTACATGTCCAGGCCCGTCTGAAGTTTGCTAGAGAGCATTTGGATGATCCAGAAGAAGATTGGGAGAATGTCATATGGATGAAACCAAAATAGAACTTTTTGGTAAAAACTCAACTCGTTGTGTTTGGAGGACAAAGAATGCTGAGTTGCATCCAAAGAACACCATACCTACTGTGAAGCATGGGGGTGGAAACATCATGCTTTGGGTCTGTTTTTCTGTAAAGGGACCAGGACGACTGATCCGTGTAAAGGAAAGAATGAATGGGGCCATGTATCGTAAGATTTTGAGTGAAAACCTCAGCAAGGACATTGAAGATGAAACGTGGCTGGGTCTTTCAGCATGACAATGACCCCAAACACACCGCCCGGGCAATGAAGGAGTGGCTTCGTAAGAAGCATTTCAAGGTCCTGGAGTGGCCTAGCCAGTCTCCAGATCTCAACCCCATAGAAAATCTTTGGAGGGAGTTGAAAGTCCGTGTTGCCCAGCAACAGCCCCAAAACATCACTGCTCTAGAGGAGATCTGCATGGAGGAATGGGCCAAAATACCAGCAACAGTGTGTGAAAACCTTGTGTAGACTTACAGAAAACGTTTGACCTCTGTCATTGCCAACAAAGGGTATATAACAAAGTGTTGAGATAAACTTTTGTTATTGACCAAATACTTATTTAACACCATAATTTGCAAATAAATTCATAAAAAATCCTACAATGTGATTTTTCTGGATGTTTTTCTCATTTTGTCTGTCATATTTGAAATGTACCTATGATGAAAATTACAGGCCTCTCATCTTTTTAAGTGGGAGAACTTGCACAATTGGTGGCTGACTAAATACTTTTTTGCCCCACTTTATCTAATTATAGACAATTTGACTAACAAATAGCCTATTAAAATGACGGAAAGTATAAGCAGACACATAGTCACGTCTGCTCCTGCTCCTCCCCTCCGGTGTTCGACGTCGTTGGTTTACTAACTCGCCCTGGCTGCCCATCATCAACTACACCTGGGCCTCATCATCAGTTACACCTGGGCCTCATCATCAGTTACACATGGGCCTCATCATCAGTTACACCTGGACCTCATCATCAGTTGCACCTGGGCCTCATCAGTTGCACCTGGGCCTCATCATCAGTTACACCTGGGCCTCATCATCAGTTACACCTGGGCCTCATCATCAGTTACACCTGGGCCTCATCATCAGTTACACCTGGGCCTCATCATCAGTTACACCTGGGCCTCATCATCAGTTACACCTGGGCCACATCATCAGTTACACCTGGGCCTCATCATCAGTTACACCTGGACCTCTTCATCAGTTATACCTGGGCCTCATCAGTTACACCTGGGCCTCATCATCAGTTACACCTGGGCCTCATCAGTTACAACTGGGCCTCATCATCAGTTACACCTGGGCCTCATCAGTTACACCTGGGTCTCATCATCAGTTACACCTGGGCCTCATCATCAGTTACACCTGGGCCTCATCATCAGTTACACCTGGACCTCATCATCAGTTGCACCTGGGCCTCATCATCAGTTACACCTGGGCCTCATCATCAGTTGCACCTGGACCTCATCAGTTACACCTGGGCCTCATCATCAGTTACACCTGGACCTCATCATCAGTTATACCTGGGCCTCATCAGTTACACCTGGGCCTCATCATCAGTTACACCTGGGCCTCATCATCAGTTGCACCTGGGCCTCATCATCAGTTGCACCTGGGCCTCATCATCAGTTACACCTGGACCTCATCAGTTGCACCTGGGCCTCATCATCAGTTGCACCTGGGCCTCATCATCAGTTATACCTGGGCCTCATCAGTTACACCTGGGCCTCATCATCAGTTACACCTGGGCCTCATCATCAGTTGCACCTGGGCCTCATCAGTTACACCTGGGCCTCATCAGTTATACCTGGGCCTCATCATCAGTTACACCTGGGCCTCATCATCAGTTACACCTGGGCCTCATCATCAGTTACACCTGGGCCTCATCATCAGTTACACCTGGGCCTCATCAGTTACACCTGGGCCTCATCAGTTACACCTGGGCCTCATCAGTTACACCTGGGCCTCATCAGTTACACCTGGGCCTCATCAGGTACACCTGGACTCTACCACCTTCCTGATATATATATTGGCCTCTGTTGTTATTTCCCATCAGGCGTTATTGACGCTGTTTCCATGTCCCGACACTACTCCTGTTTTTGTATTGTTCACATTCTATTAAACTCTCCACCTGCTTCCTGACTCCCAGCATCTATGTTACAGATTTACACCTCAATATTACGGAAGCAGCAGTTGATACAGGCTAGTTTCTGATGGTTAGCGAACAGGAAGACCTGTGCATATCCTGTACTTATCTAATCAAGGTATTCTAGTGTTTTTCTAAACATTTACAATGTTTCTTCCACTTTGACTTTACAGAGGATTTTGTGTAGATCGTTGACAAAAGAAAATACGATTAAATACATTTCAATCCCACTTTGTAACGCAACAAAATGTTAAAACATGTCAAGGGAGTGTAGGCTTTCCACGGGCATTGTAGACCACATGGAGAATTAAATCATGCTGAAATTCCCTCCGTCAATCCTGTGTCACTTCTAGAAAGATTTCAACCCACTTGATCCAAACATTTCTCAATGTTTCACCATCATTGTAAAGGCATTAGTTATTGTTATTGTTGCTTTGACAAAGTAATTTCTGAAGATTATGATTTATTTAATGTGATTAGTGATTCATTCAGTGTCCCTCATTTTAAGGTCAGCACTGTTATGTGAACTGAACTCTCAATTTAATATGGTGTTACTTCCTGTTTTTTTTTTGTTTTTTTTTTAAGAAACACTGGTCAAATCATGGTGTTAAAAGCAAGAGCGCTGGTTCTACTCTTTTTGGTCATTTTCTGGTGTTTTGTGGTGGGAAAATGAGCGTGTTGAGCAAAACGTGTCAACGCTGTTACCAATTAAATGTTTTGGGGAAATATGCATTCAATTGCCACTCCCTGTTGCACACAAGCTTCCATTCCCCAGGTCACAAGGAGATTTAAAATGCAATCATCAACCCTGGTACGGTCAACCATAGTCACTTGTTTTTTTATGAAGTTGAATATGTGCTTTTAATGACAGAATGTTACAATTTGTTGAAATCAAATGTTGTTTTTTATACCAAGTTACACTTTTCAAAAGGCACAAAAGTTGTGGAACGACCCAGATGCCTTGCCCTGAATAAGGTTGTGAGATTAAGGGTGGAATGCTGTGTGATTTGATTAACAGGTGTCTGACCTGCTGACCCTTTAACCCCTGACCTCTAACTTTGTGTGTTGTTTCAGGGACACATCTGGCCAGGGACGCTTCTGCACCATCTTCCGCTCCTACTCCAGAGGAGCACAGGTGTGTGTGTGTGTGTGATTGTGTTTGAGTGTGCCAAAAAGAGTGTGTTTAGCATTTTTCAGTACTTTGTTTGATTAATGGGTCAGTCTTCACAATCAGAAAAGAAATACCACAGTGTTTACAGCAGGGGAATGCTGCTGCTGTTGAACACTGCACAGTAGATTTATAAAACATGTTTTACTGCAGAGTAAACCCTCATGTATAAAACATAAAATCTTGGTTTTGCGAAAACCTCACTCAAAGGACAGATTTAATCTCTGAGGAAAAAAATAGCTTGAGAATTTCAATATAATGAACATAGCAGCCTGTTATGAAAATGTTTTAGGATCACCACCACAGACGACCTGTAAAAACTGCTGTAGCCTATACATGTAGCCTATACATGTAGCCTATACATGTAGCCTATACATGTAGCCTATACATGTAGCCTATACATGTAGCCTATACATGTTGGGGCGGTAGTGTAGCCTAGTGGTTAGAGCATTGGACTAGTACCCGAAAGGTTGCAAGTTCAAATCCCCGAGCTGACAAGGTACAATCTGTCGTTCTGCCCCTGAACAGGCAGTTAACCCACAGGCTGTCATTGAAAATAAGAATTTGTTCTTAACTGACTTGCCTGGTAAAATAAAAATAAATAAATATGCCTACTGGCTGTGCTAATATTATAGAATAGAGACATGGGAGTTGTTTGTACATGCTTTCAAATCCATCTGTATATCAGCAACATCACTATTGACCCTGTCATCCTTTCCTGTGGAAATGTCACAGAATGGGTGGGTGTGGGTGGGCCTGTTCAAAAACAACAGTTGAATGATAAATTGTTAGTGGATCCAGTCCTTTTACCATGTAGGAAGTTAATTTAGTTCAACCACATCATTGATGTGCTACTACTGAATCATACTGGCTTTACCCAATCCTGAACCACTGCTGATCAGCTACTGAGAATTCGCACCTCCCAGGCGATGAATGAAAATGACTTTGTGAATAAAGTTTTTTTGTTGTTTAAAAAAAAAACCTATTACTAATCTGCCCGTTACCAACCATAGACTGGCTGTTACCATGGTTACACTGGCACCCCCTGCCATAGCGAGGCAGAAAGATGTGCTTCTTGAACACTATGTACACACCGTAAATATAGTCATCAGAGTTCAATTGTGTGTGTGTGTGTGTGTGTGTGTGTGTGTGTGTGTGTGTGTGTGTGTGTTTGCCTGTTCGCGGGCAGGTCGGTCAGGGCACAACAAATAGAAGTCACACTCACAAGTCTCTGGCCTCTAACAGTTCTATAGAATGCATGCTGATGGAGAATTGGCTTGAATCCTCAGTGTTCGTTGCTGGTGCCACCGGTGCCAGTAAAACATAATAGCAGTTGGACAGACTACTCTAGCTAATTGCATTTATACTGTAATGTGCATTTCCCTTTTTACAGCTTACACTCTTCCCCCATTTAACGGAATAGTATGTTTCATTTTCTCTGACCTCAATTTAATTTAAGTAGCCTACTGTACACAATGTTACATATTATAATGTGCATCTCCCCTTAGAGAGAGTTTTAGAGTGCGTGCTAGGTACCATTTTATTCTTGTGTTATGTCTCTCTATTTTCACAATAACCCTCCCCATCTTTCTTTTTCTTTTTTTTCCTCTCTCTCTCTCTCTCTCTCTCTCTCTCTCTCTCTCTCTCTCTCTCTCTCTCTCCCTCTCCCTCTCCCTTTCTCTCTCTCTCTCCTCCTCTCTCTCTCTCTCTCTCTCTCTCTCAGGGTGTGATCTTGGTCTATGACATCACCAACCGATGGTCCTTTGATGGTATTGACAGATGGATAAAGGAGATAGATGAGGTAAGAGACATCGATCAATCGCCTCCTCCGAGTAGGCAAACCACTTCTGTGTCCAAAAATGGCACCCTATTCCCCAAAGGGTTCCGGTCAAAAGTAGTGCACTTTAAAGGGAACATGGCGCTATTTGAGGCACTCTCACTGAATCGCTCTATTGCTCCGTGATGTAAGACACATTGCTCAATATCTGCTTGTGAGCATGACTAAACCTTCTCAGAACTCCATCCCACGCCTCTCGCCTCTGCTCCGAAACAACTCACCCACACTCAACTAGCCACACACAGAGTTAGACTTCCAAGATGGTCCATGTTTTGTGAATAATACTATTCAACTTCAATGAAAATCACATATGGTAGAATACTCAACGATTTGATTCTTGAAAAGCTTCATGCCCCCCTTCTATTGCCACATGTATTTGAGGGAATACAGGGAGGAATGCTAAGCAACACACACACACACACACACACACACACACACACACACACACACACACACACACACACACACTCTTATCCATCCCGGTGTACTAACAGAATCTGTGCCTCACCACTTTCTGTTTCCCTTCCTGTCTACCCAGCATGCACCAGGAGTTCCCAAGATCCTGGTGGGTAACCGGTTACACCTGGCCTACAAGCGTCAGGTGACCACGGAGCAGGCCCAGCTGTACGCTGAGAGGTTAGGGGTAACCTTCTTCGAGGTCAGCCCGCTGTGCAACTTCAACATCACAGAGTCCTTCACAGAGCTGGCCAGGATTGTCCTGATGAGGCACGGTATGGAGAGACTCTGGAGACCCAACAAAGGTGAGTGAGGCAGTGAACACTGAGCCTAGAGCAACTTCTCTGTTTTTCTCTGTCTGTCTCTCTCTCTGTCTGTCTCTCTCTCTGTGTCTCCCTCCCTTTCTCTCTTTTTCTGTATTTTTCTGTCTCTCTCTCTCTCTGTTTCTGTTTAACCCAACAGTGCCCTCTCATGGTGTATTATTGCTATTTGTGAAATGTTAAATATTTTCTCTCTCCCTCTCTCTCTCTCTCTCTCTCTCTCTCTCTCTCTCTCTCCTCCCCTTCTCTGTCTTTCTTAGTGTTGAGTCTCCAGGACCTGTGCTGTCGTTCCATCGTGTCTTGCACCCCTGTCCACCTGGTTGACAAGCTTCCTCTCCCCCTGGCCCTCAAGTCCCACCTCAAGTCTTTCTCCATGGCCAACGGCCTCAATGCCCGCATGATGCACGGAAGCTCCTACTCTGTCACCACCACCAACACCACCCACATCGCCACCAAGAGGACCGGAGGCCAGCTGCTGAAAAATAAAAAATGTATTCGCCCTCAGCAGCTCAGCCCGGCGGCCGCACAGAGCTGCACCGGCAACAGCTGCAAGATCTCCTAGCAACCGGCCGAAACAGGAATAGGAAGTCCTTGGGACAGTATGTTGTCATCACAGGAACAGGAAATTGGTGTTGCTCACTACTGCAGCTCATCTAGGCTCACCAAGAGCCAGCCACATGAGCTTCAAGGGTGTGTTCAATGAGGGGTGACCCCTCACAGCCCCCCATAACCCCACAGACCAGGAAGTTGTCACAGGGACTGGATGTTCTAGGCCTCCAGACCCACAAGAGTCCCACCTGAGCTCCATGGTGGAACGAAGATGTGGAAGGAACCTGCCATGTTCAGAGGTTGTGGATTGACACTACTGGTCACTAGCATTGGACCCAAAAGGAAGTTTTGACAACCGATCGTGTCTGAGCCATATGACTGTATAGTGCGTAATATGATTCCATGAATACAGTATGTCAACATATGAACTGTTCAACTATATAGTACTATTTGTGGATGATCTGTGGTTTATTTTTGCTCTGTTGTCTCACCCAATGACACAAAGCATTCAAATGAGTTTCACACCTGTGGTCTAATTTCACAATGAAAGAAAAGTGGACTGGTATTATCAATGGTATACTATATCGTTGCCTTTTAAACAAAATGCTGGACAGAGGCTTTTTAACATCTGGCTCCTGGTTTTACACACCGGTACTTTTTACATTAAAATACTATTTTTGCCGACGTCGTCTGGAATTTCAAGTCGGCAATTCTTTGGAGAAACCATTTGTATCATGAATTTGTATGATATGTACAGTTATGACAATGTTGTTTGATACTGTTTGTTTGATGTTGGGTTTGTAGGTGTTTCACAGTGACACAGATAATGCTATTAAGCAATAAGGCCCTAGGGGGTGTGGTATATGGCCAATATACCACGGCTATAAGGGCTGTTTTTAGGCACGATGCAATCCGGCCATATATCACAAACCCCCAAGGTGCCTTACTGCAATTATAAACTGTTTACCAATGCAATTAGAGCAGTAAAAGTAGTTTTTTTTTATCATACTTGTGGTATACAGTCTATAATAAACTGGGTGGTTTGAGCCCTGAATGCTGATTGGCTGAAAGCTGTGGTAGGTTTATCAGACCTTATACCACGGGTATGACAGAACATATGTTTTTACTGCTCTAATTACGTTGGTAACCAGTTTATAACAGCAACAAGGCACCTCAGGGTTTGTGATATATGGCCAATATACCACTGATAAGGGCTGTGTCCAGGCACTCCGCGTTGTGTCGTGCATAAGAACTGCCCTTAGCCGTGGTATATTGGTCATATAACACACCTCCTCAGGCCTTATTGCTTAAATATACCACAACTTTCAGCCAATCAGCATTCAGGGCTGGAAGCAGCCAGTTTATAATTTCAGATAGATAGTGACAACACCAAAGACACAGCAGACGTAGTGAGGACGTCACTGAATGAACAAGCTGTTTTGTACAGTAAATATTACCACTACAATAAATTTCACAAACAGGAAGTGTCTTTTTTTGCTCAGATAATAATTGATTGGATTTATATAGCGTTTTTCCACATGCTCAAAGCGCTGTAAAGTGGGGTGAAGAAGATCGGTAACTGGGTAGATAGACGTCACCAGGGATACAATGCTGCGGTCAGAGAGAAAACAGATGTTGTCATATTTATTGAGGTAAAGGCGTGTGTGTGTGTGTGTGTGTGTGTGTGTGTGTGTGTGGTTCTGCAAAAAAGGAGAGACATCCATGAACAGGGGAATGTGTTAAGGATAAACCTATTCAAACACATGATGAAAGTAAGGTAAGTATAAAACATTTTGGGGGGGTATGACTTCACTAGACATGGAAAATAGGAACCAAACACTCTTAACTTGGACACACAACTGGAAGGGAACGGAAGAATTGTTTGACGGGATTTAAATACAAAAGTAAGGTGTGTATAAACTGTAGTGAAGCTGTCTTACACTGTAACTGTTTCTAAATGAGGTGTCACAGGCTCAGCCATGGAGCAAGAACTGTAACTTCATTGGAAAAACACATAGCTTTTCAAATCCATCAGAAAATCAGAGAAATGTACCCTTGGAAAGCTTTCCTGATAGTTTTGGTCTTGTCTGCACTCTGTCTCTGGTTATGTGTTCTTCAATGAGAGTGTCAACAAGAGGATCAGTATTTGGTAAGTCCTCATAGCAAAGAGTCCACACTGAAGATGTGTTCTGTATAAACCCCAGGCTAAAACGATGCTATTATCAGGTTTTGATAAGCTCTTACTGTAGTTTACTATAACAGTATGTGTAGCTTTTTACTGATAATGGCTGTGACTTGTAAATGAAAAATACAAACAAATGTGTTGTAATTCAACGCTTATCTAGACCACCTGGGGGGGCCCCCCCCCCCCACAGTCATGCCTCTCCTCCACAAGAGGAACTTCAAAAGACTGCCTGACTGGGGCTCCTGTATCTCCTGGACCAGAAACACTGTGAGTTACCCCAGCACCTGTGTCAATCTACGTAACATAATAAAATAATAAGCAATCCCCATCAGTTTAAACTTTTTTGCTTGGGCTGCAACTCAATCCACCACATCCGCCTATGCCGGCCATCTGTGGTAAAGGTGGCTGAGCTACAGTGGTGTTTGTCAGATCTCACGAAAACCTCTAGCATCTGAACGGTTTGGCCTAAAAACTATTATGGAGAGGTGAGACTCTCACGAACACGATGGTGTTCTCCGCTTCGCTCTACGACCCCAACAAATGTCAAGGGACTCGTCTGAAGTCGGTAACGCTGATGCGCCAACTTCTGTCTGTAGCTTCCGAACATGGTGGTTTTGCTCTACAAGTGTCACACAGGATTCATCTAAAGGTAACCCATACAATTGAATAGAAGTATGGAGGTAGTTTTGTGCCATCACAAATAAGGGGATAAATACAATGAACAAAAATATCAACTCAACATGCAAAAATGTCTACGATTTTACTGAGTTACAGTTTATATAAGGAAATCAGTCAATTGAAATACATTCATTAAGCGCTAATCTATTGATTTCACATGCCTGGGAATAGAGATATGCATCTGCTGGTCACAGATACCTTTACAAAAATGGTGGATCAGAAAACCAGTATCTGGTGTGACCACCATTTGCCTCATGTAGTGTGACACATCTCCTTCGCATAGAGCTGATCAGGCTGTTGATTGTTTCCTGTGGAATGATGTCCCACTCCTCTTCAATGGCTGTGCGAAGTTGCTGGATATTGGCGGAAACTGGAGCACGCTGTCGTACACATCCATCCAGAGCATTCCACACATGCCCAATGGCTGGCATATCTGGTGGGTATACATGCCACGGAAGAATTGGGACATTTTCAGCTTCCAAAAATTGTGCACAGATCCTTGCGACATGGGGCCGTGCATTATCATGCTGAAACATGAGGTGATGGCGGCGGATGAATGTCGCGACAATCGGCCTCAGGATCTTGTCACGGTATCTCTGTACATTCAATTGATCCATTGATGAAATGCAATTGTGTTTGTTGTCCGGAGCTTATGACTGCCCATACTATAACCCCACTGCCACCATGGGGCACTCTGTTCACAACGTTAACATCAGCAAACTGCTAGATCACACAACGCCATACACGCTGTCTGCCATCTGCCAAGTACAGTTGAAACCGGGATTCATCCATGAAGAGGACACTTCTCCAGTGTGCCAGTGGCCATCGAAGGTGAGCATTTGTCTACTGAAGTCTGCTACAAAGATGAACTGCTGTCAGGTCAAGACCCTGGTGAGGATGACGAGCTGAGCTTTCCTGGGACAGTTTCTGACAGTTTGTGCAGAAATTCTTCAGTTGTATAAACCCACAGTTTCATCAGCTGTCTGGGTGACTTGTCTCAGATGATCCTGGAGGTGAAGAAGCCACATGTGGAGGTCCTGACCTGGCATGGTCTGCGGTTTTGAGGCCAGTTAGACGTACTGACAAATTCTCAAAAACGACATTGGAGACTGCTTATGGTAGAGAAATTAACATTACATTTTCTGGCAACAGATCTGGTGGACATATTTGTAGTCGGCATGCTAATTGCACGCTTCCTCAAACCTTGAGACATCTGTAGCATTGGTTGTGTGACAAAATTGCACATTTTAAAGTGGCTTTTTATTGCCCCAGCACAAGGTGAACCTATGTGATGATCGTGCTGTTTAATCAGCTTCTTGATATGCCACACCTGTCAGGTGGATGGATTATCACGGCAAAGGAGAAACGCTCACTAACAGGGATGTAAACAAATTTGTGCACAATATTTGAGAGAAATAAGCTTTCTGTGCATATAGAAATGTTCTGTGATCTTTTATTTCAGCTCATGAAACATGGGACCAACACTTTACATGTTGCATTTATACTTTTGTTCAGTATATGTGTAAAATATATAAAATATATATATATATATATATATATCTGAATACTTTCCGAATGCACTGTATATATATACATACATATACATACATACATACATATATACATACATACATATATATATATATATATATATTCAGACCTCTTGACTTTTTCAGCATTTTGTTACGTTACAGCCTTAATGGGATAAATTTTAAAAATCCTCATCAGTCTACACATAATCCCTCATAATAACAAAGGAAAATGTTGCACATTTATAAAAAAAACTACCAGAAATACCTTACATAAGTATTCAGACCCTTTGCTATGAGACTAGCATTTCGCTACACCCGTAATAACATCTGCTAAACATGTGTATGTGACCAATAAAACATTTGATTTGAGACTCAAAATGGAGCTGTTGAATCCTGTTTCCATTGATCATCCTTGAGATGTTTCTACAACTTGATTGGAGTCCACTAGTGGTAAATTCAATCGATGGACATTATTTGGAAAGGCACACATCTGTCAATATAAGGTCCCACAGTTGACAGTACATGTCAGAGCAAAAAACCAAGCCATGAGGTCGAAGGAATTGTCCGTAGAGCTCTGAGACAGATTGTGTCGAGGCACATATCTGGGGAAAGGTACCAAAACATTTCTGCTGCATTGAAGGTCCCCAAGAACACAGTGGCCTCCATCATTCTCAAATTGAAGAATTTGTAACCACCAAGACTCTTCCTAGAGCTGGCCACCATGCCAAACTGAGCAATCGGGGAGAAGGGCCTTGGTCAGGTTTCTTCCTAGGTTTTGGCCTTTTTAGGGAGTTTTTCCTAGCCACCGTGCTTCTACACCTGCATTGCTTGCTGTTTGGGGTTTTAGGCTGGGTTTCTGTACAGCACTTTGAGATATCAGCTGATGTACGAAGGGCTATATAAATACATTTGATTTGATGACAAAGAATTGGGTGGTCACTCTGACAGAGCTCCAGAGTTCCTCTGTGAAGATGGGAGAAGCTTCCAGAAGGATAAACATCTCTGCAGCACTCAAAATGGATACTTATTTAACACCATAATTTGCAAATCAATTCATTAAAAATCCTACAATGTGATTTTCTGGATTTTTCTTCTCATTTTGTCTGTCATAGTTGAAGTGTACCTATGATGAAAATTACAGGCCTCTCTCATCTTTTTAAGTGGGAGAACTTGCACAATTGGTGGCTGACTAAATACTTTTTTGCCCCACTGTATATATCCTGAGCTTTCTTACATCTCCTAGATATAGGACAAACACTTCAAAACCGTATTCAAAACCGTATTTGACTGTTTTCTGAATGTGTTATTAAATACATTTCTTTGGGCTTTAGTTGTAAAGGCCAAATTCAATAACTTGCCTGCCCCTTCATCACAACGGCTTAGACCTTTAGAGATTATGCGGGGCGGCAGGGTAGCCTAGTGATTTGAGCGTTGGACTAGTAACCGCAAGGTTGCAAGTTCAAATCCTTGAGCCCCTGAACAGGCAGTTAACCCACTGTTCCTAGGCCATCATTGAAAAAAAGAATTTGTTCTTAACTGACTTGCCTGGTAAAATAAAAAAATAACTCATTGCTTAACAGTAATAATTTCAGGAATCTCATTTGCATTTAATTGTCAACTCCTTTACATTAGCACCTCAAAGCAAATACAGTGTGCTATTCACACAGCATGTGTAGTTCAGATTGTGGTTGAGTCCTTGTGTATTTACAGTCCCTGTGTTCATAGTCATCCATCAGGAATTCCAGCGATCTCGATTTTCAGCCTTTATTACCGCCCCTTTTCATTGGCAGGAACCAGCTCAGTAGTGTTAGTGAATGGAACCGACCGGCCCATTTCAACAACCCCTTTGGTTTCATGGGCTACAATCTCGCTCTCTCTGTATCTCTGTCTCTCCGTCTGTGTGTAAATATGGTACATTATGTTATTATGTGATTATATCCCGTACTGTATGTTATTCTGTGTTTTATAATGTATACATCTCTGTATTTCTGTGTGGATTTGCTGTGCTGTGGTGGACAATGGAGGAATACTCAACAGAATCTGGGATGGGGAACGTTATAGATGCATGTGACTGTGTTTAGGTGAGGTGTGCTAACACCTTGTCCTTTGAGTAAGATTGTTGAACTTTGTGATCTTGTGAGGGGCATTTCTCATACAGCTGATGTAAATGTCAAATGGTTTTAATCTGGTTAGGCCCTTGAAACTGATTCAGGATCAGCTCTCAGCTCCCAGTTCTGACAATACCCATCAGTTAGCTAAACAATAATCTGACCCTGAACCAGTTGGTAACTAAAAAAAACAACCTGTTGGAAACTAAACATACATGTATCTCCTTTAGGATGACTGGGGCTGTCACTGCTGGTTTTGAACACGACGTTGGAAGCAGAACATCCGTCTACGTCCACACATCCTTCTCCATCGTCACTGGGCAGTCTGAAGAAACAAGGCTTCAGACAGCTACCCCACAACAAGGTGTGTAACAATGGCTGCCTACCAAACAGCACCCTATTCCCTATACAGTCCACTACTTTTAACCAGGGCCCATAGGGGATATTTAGGGGACAGGGTGTCATTTGGGACGCACAGTGCTTGACTTGGACTGAAATCGGAGTCTGTAGTTATTTCGGGTGCCAGTACTGTTTTATATTTAGGTGCAAGGAGCACCACAATACTTTTGAGCTAATATTCTATGAGAAACAGGAACTCAACCCAACTCAAGCGCTGGACACAGACAGTGACAACAGCAGTAAAAAAAATGTTTACCTTTATTTTGCTAGGCAAGTCAGTTAAGAATAAATTCTTATTTTCAATGACGGCCTAGGAACAGCGGTTTAACTGCCTGTTCAGGGGCAGAACGACAGATTTTGTACCTTGTCAGCTCGGGGATTTGAACTTGTAACCTTTTGGTTACTAGTCCAGTGCTCTAACCACTAGGCTACACTGCCACACCAAATCTTCTGAATCATACAGTGATTTTTACATGAAGATACCCCCTCGGCTACACAAGAGATCATTTATCTCAATGGGACATAACGGTTTAGTTAAAGGTTAGATAAGAGAACAAAAATCACTTCACCCTTTAACATGGAATCCTCATTCCATATTTTTTATCTGTGTGTTCTGATCCCAGAAGGCTCAATATACTGCAACTTCCTAGAGTCACTGATGAAGAACAGACGAATATCAGCAGAGACATTTAATGGACGGACGTCCATCTATTATTATCAACGCATTTGTTTTGATATGATTTCTGAGCATTTCTAAAAGAGCTTGACATTTCATGGGGTATCGTTTTTACTGATTCTGTTCCAGGCTGAGATCATATTATGGTGGCCATTTTAACAAGAGCAGCTTCTACTTTCTCCACCCTGACTTCCTCAGATACATCTGGAGCAGGTAGGACCGACTCTTGAGGGCCTTTCAAAGGTTAACTTGACCCAAGGGTCATCATGACACAAATGTAGTGTCGGAGGTAACTCCTGACAGGTTTCTGAGGCCCTGGAGGCTGAAGACAACCCTAGAGCCATACAGTGTACACTACCGGTCAAAAGTTTTAGAACACCTACTCATTTAAATGTTTTTCTTTATTTTTACTATATTCTACATTGTAGAATAATACTAAAGACATTAAAACTATAAAATAACACATGGAATAATGTAGTAACCAAAAAAGTGTAAAACAAATCAAAATGTATTTTGTATTTGAGATTCTTCAAATAGCCATCCTTTGCCTTGATGGCAGCTTTGCACACTCTCGGCATTCTCTTAACCAGCTTCACCTGGAATGCTTTTCCAACAGTCTTGAAGGAGTTCCCACATATGCTGAGCACTTGTTGGCTACTCTTCCTTCACTCTGCGGTCCAACTCATCCTCAACCATCTCAATTGGGTTGAGGTCGGGTGATTGTGGAGGCCAGGTCATCTGATGCAGCACCCCATCACTCTCCTTCTTGATAAAATAGTCCTTACATGACCTGGAGGTGTGTTGGGTCATTGTCCTGTTGAAAAACAAATGATAATCCCACTAAGCCCAAACCAGATGCGATGGTCTATCACTGCAGAATGCTGTGGTAGCCGTGCTGGTTAAGTGTGCCTTGAATTCTAAATAAATTCCAGACAGTGTCACCAGCAAAGCATTGCATTGTGTTCCCCCCAACCCCTCTTTTTACGCTACTGCTACTCTCTGTTTATCATATATGCATAGTCACTTTAACTATACATTCATGTGCATACTACCTCAATTGGGCCGACCAACCAGTGCTCCCGCACATTGGCTAACCGGGCTATCTGCATTGTGTCCCACCACCCACCAACCCCTCTTTTACGCTTCTGCTACTCTCTGTTCATCATGTATGAATAGTCACTATTCAATAATATCTACATGTATGTACATACTACCTCAATCAGCCTGACTAACCGGTGGCTGTATGTAGCCTTGCTACTTTTATATTCTTGCTACTGTATATAGCCTCTCTACTGTATATAGCCTCTCTACTGTATATAGTCTCTCTACTGTATATAGCCTCTCTACTGTATATAGTCTTGCTACTGTATATAGCCTCTCTACTGTATATAGCCTCACTACTGTATATAGCCTCTCTACTGTATATAGTCTCTCTACTGTATATAGCCTCTCTACTGTATATAGCCTCTCTACTGTATATAGCCTCTCTACTGTATATAGCCTCGCTACTGTATATAGCCTCGCTACTGTATATAGCCTGTCTCTTTACTGTTGTTTTATTTCTTTAATTACACATTGTTCACCTAATACCTTTTTTGCACTTCACTGTGAGGTCTACTACACCTGTTGTATTCGGCGCACGTGACAAATAAACTGTATAACCCCCTTCCTTGTCAAAACACAACTGATGATCAAACGCATTAAGAAAGAAAGAAATTCCACAAATTAACATTTAAGAAGGCACACCTGTTAATTGAAATGCATTCCAGGTGACTACCTCATAAAGCTGGTTGAGAGAATGACAAGTGTGTAAAGCTGTCATCAAGGCAAAGGGTGGCTATTTGAAGAATGTGAAATATAAAATATATTTTGATTTGCTGAACACTTTTTTGTTTACTACATGATTCCACATGTGTTATTTCATAGTTTTGATGTCTTCACCATTATTTTACAATATAGAAAATAGTAAAAATCAAGAAATACCCTAGAATGAGTAGGTGTATATACTTTTGACGATAGTGTATATACAGTATATGCAATTTTTTTTCAGTCAGATAAACACTCCAAAACAGCCTACCTGACTGTTTGTAGGCGTCCGCATGGTCCTGAAGCACACTGTTGCCCTGTTTTGTATCACATTCCAATGATTCAACTGGGGGGGGGCAAAAATTATATTTCAGAATGTGGGTGGGGACATGTCCACCCGGTACCCAGTGAAAACTACTCACTGAAGATGCATTGTGTGGTTCTCATGACGTGTCAGTTCACAATATGAAATTATCTTCTTGTCTTTTCTCTCAAGCAGGTGTATATGGCTTCAGCACCTTGGACTACAAGTTCCCAAAATACTACTGCGCCAAACAACACTCACCAATTGTATTTGTCGTCAATCATGATTATATAAAGGAGATGAAACCATGGAAGAAGTTCCATGACATTTTTTTTTATCAAACTGTACATTGGAAAGGGAATATCATCCTTAGACTTGTATCATTCACTGTACATTTTTAGTCCCTGCATTTTCATTGTACATAGATGTTAACAGATAAAAACCAATGTATCCTCAGATGACTCAAAACTAAGTAATTTCCGTGTTGAATGCACTGTGAGTGGTTCAGAAAGAGTGCAATGAGCCAAGGAGATAGGAGGCATTGTATCACTCACTCCCACTCATGTTTGCGTTTGCTACCTCGACAGAACATTCTTTGAGTGATGCAAGATTGTGTTAAAATTGCGAAGAATGGTTAACATTTTAAAATTCTTGAATTAATCTGTTTCTGATAGTTTATTCGCTCTGTAAGAGAAGCGATGCATGATTCAATGTTTAAACAAAACTAAAATACATGTCTTTCATTGTCGTACTTTTGAAAGCACACTGCAGCGGTCCATTTGATTTGAGTGCAACGGGTGTGTTACTTACGATACTCCGTCTTACCAGCAGGTGTCACTAAAACCTAACAACTTCGAACTGTGGACCGTTTTATTTATGTTTCCTCGACCACATACACAAACTCCTTTCCAAATCCTATCAGAGCAATTTAATGCCACTTGGATTGCGCGGCTTTTGAATATTTCTACATGGTAAACCCGACCTAAAACCATGTCTTGTCTATTATGGACATCTTCATTCTCGCTCCAATAAATTATAACTTTAGCCTAACTACTGATACAGAGTCAGGTATTTGTTCACTCCCCTAATGATTAAGGATAGTATGGGAGCATGGTCATCTGATCCTGGATCTGTGTTTTAATTCGCGACGAAGTTCTCCAGAGTTTTGATGCGTGTGGAGGCGGAGCCGCGCGCTTTGCTCCAGGTCGCAGAGGGATTTGGAGAAAGATATGTCCTCCGAGCGCAGGGACAAGTCCGGCGACTTATCCTTCAGGAATGGTCTGTCTGGCGAGAATGACAGGATTTTATTTACTGGAAGCAAAATAAGATTTAACTGAATAATGTCCGTTTGACTTTCAATAATTTATCTAAACGTTTTCTGGATTATGTGTTGCCAGTAGCAGGGTAACTTCTTCATACAAGCAGATTCCATTGAGTCTACAAGCACCTGACTCGCTGAGCACTACACCCTGGCTTCAACCCTTCACTAGTCCAAGGTCAAGGACCGGATAACATCTGTCAACATTTCTGGTGAGTTTGTATTTCCCTCTTCGTTCGTTTATTATTGAGTGGTCTTGCAAGACCACAAATCAAAAAGCACTTGATTGGGTGAAACGTCCGGGGGAACCGGAGGGGAGATTTGAAAGCCACTGATCTGTTTGTGTTTCAAGGTAGATGGGTACACCTGCTTGTCAATAGTAGCCTATATAGCTGACTATATCCGGTTTGTTTTAAGGCCAGTTTGTTTCCCTAACTACAGGGACGCAAAGTAGTTAGCAGCACTGTGTTGAGTTACAAATGATTCTACATGTGCCTCCCTCATGGACAGCTGCTGATTTAAACTATGATGTGACGTTATGACACCCTTTCAACCAGGGTTTCTTAAACTCCCGTTTTTTTTGTTGTCCTAGCACTACACAGCTGTTTCAAATGACCAACTCATCATCAAGCTTTGATGACTTGAATCAGCTGTGTAGTGCCAGGGAGAAAAACGAAACGTGCAGGGGGGGGGTGTCGAGTTTGGGAAACTGTGTGTATTGTGCTTGGTGTCGATCAATAGGACAGTCATTTGCTAGCTGGCAAGCAAGGTGCCTGACCAGTTTTAAATTAGTGGCTCATCATGGCACAAATGAATGGCATTAAGCTACAACTAGCTGGTCGGGCACTACATCTCTGTGCTAGAGGCGTCAATACAGACCCTGGTTTGATTCCAGGCTGTATCACAACCGGCTGTGATCGGGAGTCCCATAGGGCAGCGCACAATTGACACAGCGTCGTTAGTGTTTGGCCAGGGTAGGCTGTCATTGTAAACAAGAATTTGTTCTTAACTGACTTGCCTAGTTAAAAAGTACTGAGATCACATATAGCCCAACTTCTGAATGGAGTTAACATGGTTTCATGACTGCTTCCTTACATGATGCCATCTCCCTTCACTTAAGTGTAGCCTAAAATAGCATGATATTATCTTCAAAGCTGATGTGATCTGATGTGTACAATAACCTATCTCAGTGTTGTATAGGCTAGATGTAGTTAGTCCCACAACCTAATGGTAAACAGAAGCCCTGCTGTAGACAGACAGACACCAATAACAGCTCCTCCTTCTAACACGTTGTTGTGCCAGACATCATTATGTCCCAGCACAAGCGTCCAGAAGAATGGGGAAAAATGGAATGGGATAGAGTAAAATAGAAAGAAGAAATTATTGTCCTTGTGAAGGAAAATTATTTGCCAAGTCTACAGCACAGGTGATAAACAAAAAGTACCCACATTCAGTTGTCATGACAGATTTTCTTTTGTCATTATACACATTAAAACTTATTTGTCATGTGCCAAATACAACAGGTATACAACCTTAAGGTGAAATGCTTACTTACAAGCCCTTAACCAACAATGCTTTAAGTAGTAAAAAAAATATAAATAAGTGCTAAGTAAAAAATTGAAAATAAAGTAACAAATAATTGTATAGAAGCAGTAAAATAATAAGCGAGGCAGGGGGTACTGGTACAGAGTCAATGTGGTGGTTATTTACAGGGTATTACGGTACAGAGTCAATGTGGAGGCTATATACAGGGTATTACGGTACAGAGTCAATGTGGAGGCTATATACAGGGGGTACCGGTACAGAGTCAATGTGGTGGATATTTACAGGGTATTACGGTACAGAGTCAATGTGGAGGCTATATACAGGGGGTACTGGTACAGAGTCAATGTGGAGGCTATATACAGGGGGTACTGGTACAGAGTCAATGTGGAGGCTATATACAGGGGGTACTGGTACAGAGTCAATGTGGAGGCTATATACAGGGGGTACTGGTACAGAGTCAATGTGGTGGATATTTACAGGGTATTACGGTACAGAGTCAATGTGGAGGCTATATACAGGGGGTACTGGTACAATGTGGAGGCTATATACAGGGGGTACTGGTACAATGTGTAGGCTATATACAGGGGGTACCGGTACAGAGGCAATGTGGAGGCTATATACAGGGGTACTGGTACAGAGTCAATGTGGAGGCTATATACAGGGGGTACCGGTACAGAGGCTATATACAAGGGGTACTGGTACAGAGTCAATATGGAGCCTATATACAGGGGGTACCGGTACAGAGTCAATGTGGAGGCTATATACAGGGGGTATTGGTACAGAGTCAATGTGGAGGCTATATACAAGGGGTACTGGTACAGAGTCAATATGGAGGCTATATACAGGGGGTACCGGTACAGAGGCAATGTGGAGGCTATATACTGGGGGTACTGGTACAGAGTCAATGTGGAGGCTATATACAGGGGATACTGGTACAATGTGGAGGCTATATACAGGGGGTACCGGTAAAGAGGCAATGTGGAGGCTATATACAGGGGGTACCAGTACAGAGTCAATGTGGAGTCTATATACAGGGGGTACTGGTACAGAGTCAATGTGGAGGCTATATACAGGGGGTACTGGTACAGAGTCAATGTGGAGGCTATATACAGGGGGTACTGGTACAGAGTCAATGTGGAGGCTATATACAGGGGGTACTGGTACAGAGTCAATGTGGAGGCTATATACAGGGGGTACTGGTACAGAGTCAATGTGGAGGCTATATACAGGGGGTACTGGTACAGAGTCAATGTGGAGGCTATATACAGGGGGTACTGGTACAGAGTCAATGTGGAGGCTATATACAGGGGGTACTGGTACAGAGTCAATGTGGAGGCTATATACAGGGGGTACTGGTACAGAGTCAATGTGGAGGCTATATACAGGGGGTACTGGTACAATGTGGAGGCTATATACAGGGGGTACTGGTACAATGTGGAGGCTATATACAGGGGGTACCGGTACAGAGGCAATGTGGAGGCTATATACAGGGGTACTGGTACAGAGTCAATGTGGAGGCTATATACAGGGGGTACTGGTACAATGTGGAGGCTATATACAGGGGGTACCGGTACAGAGGCAATGTGGAGGCTATATACAGGGGGTACCAGTACAGAGGCAATGTGGAGGCTATATACAGGGGGTACTGGTACAGAGTCAATGTGGATGCTATATACAGGGGGTACTGGTACAGAGTCAATGTAAGGGCTATATACAGGGGGTACTGGTACAGAGTCAATGTGGAGGCTATATACAGGGGGTACTGGTACAGAGTCAATGTGGAGGCTATATACAGGGGGTACTGGTACAGAGTCAATGTGGAGGCTATATACAGGGGGTACTGGTACAGAGTCAATGTGGATGCTATATACAGGGGGTACTGGTACTGAGTCAATGTGGAGACTATATACAGGGGTACCGGTACAGAGTCAATGTGGAGGCTATATACAGGGGATACTGGTACAATGTGGAGGCTATATACAGGGGGTACCGGTACAGAGTCAATGTGGAGGCTATATACAGGGGGTACTGGTACAGAGTCAATGTGGAGGCTATATACAGGGGGTACTGATACTGAGTCAATGTGGAGGCTATATACAGGGGGTACTGGTACAGAGTCAATGTGGAGGCTATATACAGGGGATACTGGTACAATGTGGAGGCTATATACAGGGGGTACCGGTACAGAGTCAATGTGGAGGCTATATATAGGGGGTACCGGTACAGAGTCAATGTGGAGGCTATATACAGGGGGTACTGGTACAGAGTCAATGTGGAGGCTATATACAGGGGGTACTGGTACAGAGTCAATGTGGAGGCTATATACAGGGGGTACTGGTACTGAGTCAATGTGGAGGCTATATACAGGGGGTACCGGTACAGAGTCAATGTGGAGGCTATATACAGGGGATACTGGTACAATGTGGAGGCTATATACAGGGTGTACCGGTACAGAGTCAATGTGGAGGCTATATACAGGGGGTACTGGTACAGAGTCAATGTGGAGGCTATATACAGGGGGTACTGGTACAGAGTCAATGTGGAGGCTATATACAGGGGATACTGGTACAATGTGGAGGCTATATACAGGGGGTACCGGTACAGAGGCTATATACAAGGGGTACTGGTACAGAGTCAATATGGAGGCTATATACAGGGGGTACTGGTACAGAGTCAATGTGGAGGCTATATACAGGGGGTACTGGTACAGAGTCAATGTGGAGGCTATATACAGGGGGTACTGGTACAGAGTCAATGTGGAGGCTATATACAGGGGGTACTGGTACAGAGTCAATGTGGAGGCTATATACAGGGGGTACCAGTACAGAGTCAATGTGGAGGCTATATACAGGGGGTACTGGTACAGAGTCAATGTGGAGGCTATATACAGGGGGTACTGGTACAGAGTCAATGTGGAGGCTATATACAGGGGGTACTGGTACAATGTGGAGGCTATATACAGGGGGTACTGGTACAATGTGGAGGCTATATACAGGGGGTACCGGTACAGAGGCAATGTGGAGGCTATATACAGGGGTACTGGTACAGAGTCAATGTGGAGGCTATATACAGTGGGTACTGGTACAATGTGGAGGCTATATACAGGGGCTACCGGTACAGAGGCAATGTGGAGGCTATATACAGGGGGTACCAGTACAGAGGCAATGTGGAGGCTATATACAGGGGGTACTGGTACAGAGTCAATGTGGATGCTATATACAGGGGGTACTGGTACAGAGTCAATGTAAGGGCTATATACAGGGGGTACTGGTACAGAGTCAATGTGGAGGCTATATACAGGGGGTACTGGTACAGAGTCAATGTGGAGGCTATATACAGGGGGTACTGGTACAGAGTCAATGTGGAGGCTATATACAGGGGGTACTGGTACAGAGTCAATGTGGAGGCTATATACAGGGGGTACTGGTACTGAGTCAATGTGGAGACTATATACAGGGGTACCGGTACAGAGTCAATGTGGAGGCTATATACAGGGGATACTGGTACAATGTGGAGGCTATATACAGGGGGTACCGGTACAGAGTCAATGTGGAGGCTATATACAGGGGGTACTGGTACAGAGTCAATGTGGAGGCTATATACAGGGGGTACTGATACTGAGTCAATGTGGAGGCTATATACAGGGGGTACTGGTACAGAGTCAATGTGGAGGCTATATACAGGGGATACTGGTACAATGTGGAGGCTATATACAGGGGGTACCGGTACAGAGTCAATGTGGAGGCTATATATAGGGGGTACCGGTACAGAGTCAATGTGGAGGCTATATACAGGGGTACTGGTACAGAGTCAATGTGGAGGCTATATACAGGGGTACTGGTACAGAGTCAATGTGGAGGCTATATACAGGGGGTACTGGTACTGAGTCAATGTGGAGGCTATATACAGGGGGTACCGGTACAGAGTCAATGTGGAGGCTATATACAGGGGATACTGGTACAATGTGGAGGCTATATACAGGGTGTACCGGTACAGAGTCAATGTGGAGGCTATATACAGGGGGTACTGGTACAGAGTCAATGTGGAGGCTATATACAGGGGGTACTGGTACAGAGTCAATGTGGAGGCTATATACAGGGGGGTACCAGTACAGAGTCAATGTGGAGGCTATATACAGGGGATACTGGTACAATGTGGAGGCTATATACAGGGGGTACCGGTACAGAGGCTATATACAAGGGGTACTGGTACAGAGTCAATATGGAGGCTATATACAGGGGGTACTGGTACAGAGTCAATGTGGAGGCTATATACAGGGGGTACTGGTACAGAGTCAATGTGGAGGCTATATACAGGGGGTACCAGTACAGAGTCAATGTGGAGGCTATATACAGGGGGTACTGGTACAGAGTCAATGTGGAGGCTATATACAGGGGGTACTGGTACAGAGTCAATGTGGAGGCTATATACAGGGGGTACTGGTACAATGTGGAGGCTATATACAGGGGGTACTGGTACAATGTGGAGGCTATATACAGGGGGTACCGGTACAGAGGCAATGTGGAGGCTATATACAAGGGGTACTGGTACAATGTGTAGGCTATATACAGGGTATTACGGTACAGAGTCAATGTGGAGGCTATATACAGGGGGTACTGGTACAGAGTCAATGTGGAGGCTATATACAGGGGGTACTGGTACAGAGTCAATGTGGAGGCTATATACAGGGGGTACTGGTACAATGTGGAGGCTATATACAGGGGGTACTGGTACAATGTGGAGGCTATATACAGGGGGTACCGGTACAGAGGCAATGTGGAGGCTATATACAGGGGGTACTGGTACAATGTGGAGGCTATATACAGGGGGTACCGGTACAGAGGCAATGTGGAGGCTATATACAGGGGATACTGGTACAATGTGGAGGCTATATACAGGGGGTACCGGTACAGAGGCTATATACAAGGGGTACTGGTACAGAGTCAATATGGAGGCTATATACAGGGGGTACTGGTACAGAGTCAATGTGGAGGCTATATACAGGGGGTACTGGTACAGAGTCAATGTGGAGGCTATATACAGGGGGTACCAGTACAGAGTCAATGTGGAGGCTATATACAGGGGGTACTGGTACAGAGTCAATGTGGAGGCTATATACAGGGGGTACTGGTACAATGTGGAGGCTATATACAGGGGGTACTGGTACAATGTGGAGGCTATATACAGGGGGTACCGGTACAGAGGCAATGTGGAGGCTATATACAGGGGTACTGGTACAGAGTCAATGTGGAGGCTATATACAGGGGGTACTGGTACAATGTGGAGGCTATATACAGGGGGTACCGGTACAGAGGCTATATACAAGGGGTACTGGTACAGAGTCAATATGGAGGCTATATACAGGGGTACTGGTACAGAGTCAATGTGGAGGCTATATACAGGGGGTACTGGTACAGAGTCAATGTGGAGGCTATATACAGGGGGTACTGGTACAGAGTCAATGTGGAGGCTATATACAGGGGGTACTGGTACAGAGTCAATGTGGAGGCTATATATACAGGGGGTACTGGTACAATGTGGAGGCTATATACAGGGGGTACTGGTACAATGTGGAGGCTATATACAGGGGGTACCGGTACAGAGGCAATGTGGAGGCTATATACAGGGGTACTGGTACAATGTGGAGGCTATATACAGGGGGTACCGGTACAGAGGCTATATACAAGGGGTACTGGTACAGAGTCAATATGGAGGCTATATACAGGGGGTACCGGTACAGAGTCAATGTGGAGGCTATATACAGGGGGTATTGGTACAGAGTCAATGTGGAGGCTATATACAAGGGGTACTGGTACAGAGTCAATATGGAGGCTATATACAGGGGGTACCGGTACAGAGGCAATGTGGAGGCTATATACTGGGGGTACTGGTACAGAGTCAATGTGGAGGCTATATACAGGGGATACTGGTACAATGTGGAGGCTATATACAGGGGGTACCGGTAAAGAGGCAATGTGGAGGCTATATACAGGGGGTACCAGTACAGAGTCAATGTGGAGTCTATATACAGGGGGTATTGGTACAGAGTCAATGTGGAGGCTATATACAGGGGGTACTGGTACAGAGTCAATGTGGAGGCTATATACAGGGGGTACTGATACTGAGTCAATGTGGAGGCTATATACAGGGGGTACTGGTACAGAGTCAATGTGGAGGCTATATACAGGGGATACTGGTACAATGTGGAGGCTATATACAGGGTTGTACCGGTACAGAGTCAATGTGGAGGCTATATATAGGGGGTACCGGTACAGAGTCAATGTGGAGGCTATATACAGGGGGTACTGGTACAGAGTCAATGTGGAGGCTATATACAGGGGGTACTGGTACAGAGTCAATGTGGAGGCTATATACAGGGGGTACCGGTACAGAGTCAATGTGGAGGCTATATACAGGGGATACTGGTACAATGTGGAGGCTATATACAGGGGGTACTGGTACAGAGTCAATGTGGAGGCTATATACAGGGGGTACCAGTACAGAGTCAATGTGGAGGCTATATACAGGGGGTACTGGTACAGAGTCAATGTGGAGGCTATATACAGGGGGTACTGGTACAGAGTCAATGTGGAGGCTATATACAGGGGGTACTGGTACAATGTGGAGGCTATATACAGGGGGTACTGGTACAATGTGGAGGCTATATACAGGGGGTACCGGTACAGAGGCAATGTGGAGGCTATATACAAGGGGTACTGGTACAATGTGTAGGCTATATACAGGGTATTACGGTACAGAGTCAATGTGGAGGCTATATACAGGGGGTACTGGTACAGAGTCAATGTGGAGGCTATATACAGGGGGTACTGGTACAGAGTCAATGTGGAGGCTATATACAGGGGGTACTGGTACAATGTGGAGGCTATATACAGGGGGTACTGGTACAATGTGGAGGCTATATACAGGGGGTACCGGTACAGAGGCAATGTGGAGGCTATATACAGGGGGTACTGGTACAATGTGGAGGCTATATACAGGGGGTACCGGTACAGAGGCAATGTGGAGGCTATATACAGGGGATACTGGTACAATGTGGAGGCTATATACAGGGGATACCGGTACAGAGGCTATATACAAGGGGTACTGGTACAGAGTCAATATGGAGGCTATATACAGGGGGTACTGGTACAGAGTCAATGTGGAGGCTATATACAGGGGGTACTGGTACAGAGTCAATGTGGAGGCTATATACAGGGGTACCAGTACAGAGTTAATGTGGAGGCTATATACAGGGGTACTGGTACAGAGTCAATGTGGAGGCTATATACAGGGGTACTGGTACAGAGTCAATGTGGAGGCTATATACAGGGGGTACTGGTACAATGTGGAGGCTATATACAGGGGGTACTGGTACAATGTGGAGGCTATATACAGGGGGTACCGGTACAGAGGCAATGTGGAGGCTATATACAGGGGTACTGGTACAATGTGTAGGCTATATACAGGGTATTACGGTACAGAGTCAATGTGGAGGCTATATACAGGGGGTACTGGTACAGAGTCAATGTGGTGGATATTTACAGGGTATTACGGTACAGAGTCAATGTGGAGGCTATATACAGGGGGTACTGGTACAGAGTCAATGTGGAGGCTATATACAGGGGGTACCAGTACAGAGTCAATGTGGAGGCTATATACAGGGGTACTGGTACAGAGTCAATGTGGAGGCTATATACAGGGGTACTGGTACAGAGTCAGTGTGGAGGCTATATACAGGGGGTACTGGTACAATGTGGAGGCTATATACAGGGGTACTGGTACAATGTGGAGGCTATATACAGGGGGTACCGGTACAGAGGCAATGTGGAGGCTATATACAGGGGTACTGGTACAGAGTCAATGTGGAGGCTATATACAGGGGGTACTGGTACAATGTGGAGGCTATATACAGGGGGTACCGGTACAGAGGCTATATACAAGGGGTACTGGTACAGAGTCAATATGGAGGCTATATACAGGGGGTACTGGTACAGAGTCAATGTGGAGGCTATATACAGGGGGTACTGGTACAGAGTCAATGTGGAGGCTATATACAGGGGGTACTGGTACAGAGTCAATGTGGAGGCTATATACAGGGGGTACTGGTACAGAGTCAATGTGGAGGCTATATATACAGGGGGTACTGGTACAATGTGGAGGCTATATACAGGGGGTACTGGTACAATGTGGAGGCTATATACAGGGGGTACCGGTACAGAGGCAATGTGGAGGCTATATACAGGGGTACTGGTACAATGTGGAGGCTATATACAGGGGGTACCGGTACAGAGGCTATATACAAGGGGTACTGGTACAGAGTCAATTTGGAGGCTATATACAGGGGGTACCGGTACAGAGTCAATGTGGAGGCTATATACAGGGGGTATTGGTACAGAGTCAATGTGGAGGCTATATACAAGGGGTACTGGTACAGAGTCAATATGGAGGCTATATACAGGGGGTACCGGTACAGAGGCAATGTGGAGGCTATATACTGGGGGTACTGGTACAGAGTCAATGTGGAGGCTATATACAGGGGATACTGGTACAATGTGGAGGCTATATACAGGGGGTACCGGTAAAGAGGCAATGTGGAGGCTATATACAGGGGGTACCAGTACAGAGTCAATGTGGAGTCTATATACAGGGGGTATTGGTACAGAGTCAATGTGGAGGCTATATACAGGGGGTACTGGTACAGAGTCAATGTGGAGGCTATATACAGGGGGTACTGATACTGAGTCAATGTGGAGGCTATATACAGGGGGTACTGGTACAGAGTCAATGTGGAGGCTATATACAGGGGATACTGGTACAATGTGGAGGCTATATACAGGGTTGTACCGGTACAGAGTCAATGTGGAGGCTATATATAGGGGGTACCGGTACAGAGTCAATGTGGAGGCTATATACAGGGGGTACTGGTACAGAGTCAATGTGGAGGCTATATACAGGGGGTACTGGTACAGAGTCAATGTGGAGGCTATATACAGGGGGTACCGGTACAGAGTCAATGTGGAGGCTATATACAGGGGATACTGGTACAATGTGGAGGCTATATACAGGGGGTACCGGTACAGAGTCAATGTGGAGGCTATATACAGAGGGTACCGGTACAGAGTCCATGTGGAGGCTATATACAGGGGGGTACCAGTACAGAGTCAACGTGGAGACTATATACAGGGGGTACCGGTACAGAGTCAATGTGGAGGCTATATACAGGGGATACTGGTACAATGTGGAGGCTATATACAGGGGGTACCGGTACAGAGTCAATGTGGAGGCTATATACAGGGGGTACTGGTACAGAGTCAATGTGGAGGCTATATACAGGGGGTACTGGTACTGAGTCAATGTGGAGGCTATATACAGGGGGTACTGGTACTGAGTCAATGTGGAGGCTATATACAGGGGATACTGGTACAATGTGGAGGCTATATACAGGGGGTACCGGTACAGAGTCAATGTGGAGGCTATATACAGGGGGTACCGGTACAGAGTCAATGTGGAGGCTATATACAGGGGGTACCAGTACAGAGTCAATGTGGAGGCTATATACAGGGGGTACCAGTACAGAGTCAATGTGGAGGCTATATACAGGGGGTACCGGTACTGAGTCAATGTGGAGGCTATATACAGTGGGTACCGGTACAGAGTCAATGTGGAGGCTACATACAGGGGGTACCGGTACCGCCGTGTCTCTGTGAGACGCAGACAAGGTGAACATATGATCTCTGCATGTGTGGTTTCGACCATGAAGCATGGAGGAGGAAGTGTGACGTTGTGGTTGTGCTTTGCTGGTGACACTGATTTATTTAGAATTCAAGGCACACTTTACCAGCATGGCTACCACAGCATTCTGCAGCGTGTGGTTATCATTTGTTTTTCAACAGGACAATGACCCAACACACCTCCAGGTTATGTAAGGGCTATTTTACCAAGACGGAGAGTGATGGAGTGCTGCATCAGATGACCTGGCCTCCACAATCCCCCGACCTCAACCCAATTGAGATGGTTTGGGATGAGTCGGACTGCCGAGTGAAGGAAAAGTAGCCAACAAGTGCTCAGCATACGTGGGAACTCCTTCAAAGACTGTTGGAAAAGCATTCCAGGTGAAGCTGGTTGAGAGAATACCGAGTGTGCAAAGCTGCCGTCATGGAAAAGGGTAGCAATTTGAAGAAACTGAAATGTAAAATATATTTAGATTTGTTTAACACTTTTTTGGTTACCACATGTTTCCATATGTGTTACTTCATTGTTGGTCATCGCATGAACCAGATGCAATGGTGTATCACTGCAGAATGCTGTGGTAGCCATGCTGGTTAAGTGTGCCTTGAATTCTAAATAAATCAGTGTCACCAGCAAAGCACCCCCACAACATCCCACCTCCTCCTCCATGCTTCATGGTCGGAACCACACATGCGGAGATCATATGTTCACCTAGTCTGCATCTCAGAGACACGGCGGTTGGAACCATAAATATCATATTTGGACTCCTCAGACCAAAGGACAGCTTTCCAACGGTCTAATGTTCATTGCTCATGTTTCTTGGCCCAAGCAAGTCTCTTCTTATTGGTGTCCTTTAGTAGTGGTTTCTTTGCTGCAATTTGACCATGAAGGCCTGATTCATGCAGTCTCCTCTGAACAGTTGTTGTTGAGATGTCTGTTACTTGAACTCTGAAGCATTTATTTGGGCTGCAATTTGAGGCTGGTAACTCAAATGAACTTATCCTCTGCGGCGGAGGTAACTCTGGGTCTTCCATTCCTGTGGCGGTCTTCATGAGGGCCAGTTTCATCATAGCGCTTGATGGTTTTTGCGACTGCACTTGAAGAAACTTGTGCTTGAAATGTTCTGTATTGACTGACCTTCATGTCTTAAAGTAATGATGGACTGTTGTTTCTCTTTGCTTATTTAAGCTGTTCTTGCCATAATATGGACTTGGTCTTTTACCAAATAGGGCTATCTTCTGTATACCACCGCTACCTTGTCACTACACTGATTGGCTCAAAGGCATTAAGAAGTTAAGAAATTCCACAAATTATTTAACACGGCACACCTGTTAATTGAAATGCATTCCAGGTGACTACCTCATGAAGATGGTTGAGAGAATGCCAAGAGTATGCAAAGCTGTCAAGGCAAAGTGTGGCTACTTTGAAACAAAAACCTGTTTTTTTTTGCTTACTACATGATTCCATTTGTGTTATTTCATAGTTTTGACGTCTTCACTAGTATTCTACAATGTAGAAAATAGTAAAAATAAAATAAAATCCCTGGAATGAGTAGGTGTGTCCAAATGTATGACTGGAACTTATATATACAATTATAATTTTTAAAATGTTTTTTACCTTTCTCCTGGATATGTTTTATCCCCTTAGTGCTGCTGCATGGCTTTATCCTCTGTGATGTAGCATTTAGGGAATGGGATTAAGATGCAGTCTCTTCTGCCTTCTACTGTGCGTTCCTAATGTCGCCCTATTCCCTATGTTACGTACTAGTAGAATTGGCAATTGGCGTTCCAGACAGCTCCTAGGGAAGAAAAAAAACAGTTGAGGGGAAAGTGAGAGGAGTAAAGGAGATGTATTCCGGCATGGAATGATCCTCAGGTAACCATGGTGGAAGGGCTTCCTGAGTGAAATAATGGTTTTAGAATGACACTATCTTTCATTAGGTTGTACTAACAACCTGTAATAACACACTTATACCAATAGAATATTTAGAGGGGATTTCATCCTTGATAAGGTCATTTGTGTTTATCATTTACATTGCTGTATATTTGGAATGTACTAGTCTAGCAGTGCATTGGCTCCACACGGAGCTTTGCAAGTGGTTTCATTGAATGTGGTTTCAAGTGGTTTCATTGAATAGTAGTAAATTCCCAGCTCGTGAAGGCATGTCTCTGTTTTCTAATGGCAGGTTCTACTGTTCCAGGTTGGCGGACACAGAGGAGAACCTGAAACACACCCAGCCCTGAGGACAAGTAGACTACGCGACACACCCTGCCCTGAGGACAACTCCAGAAATACTACATTTTAATTTAGACCAGGACAGACAACAAGCAGGCCTCACACACAAACACACTCTGGAAACCAAACGACCTGGTGGTGCTGGTGCCTAGCCTCACCCAGTTAATAACAATGGTCTGGTCCGTTCCAATCTGATTGACACAGACTGACTGTCTGGCTGGTTTGGGTGTTTTGTGACGCTCCTCTATACGTTCATCATCATTGTATCTGATTTTGAAGAGCTGAATGACTCAACATGCACCTGACTGTGTGAAGTTGAGCCCTCGACTGCCAAGGACCGCTTAGACTACTGACCTCGTAAGGGCCGTGTGTGCTCACTGGTCGCTTGTGTGGTGGTCGATCATGGGTAAGGAGCAGGAGCTCCTGGTGGCAGTGAAGAGTGGAGACATCCTCCTGGCCCACAAACTCCTGGCCAAGGTCACATACAACAAAACCAGTGAGTACCGAGACACACACACACTTACCTGCTTCCCCGTTCAATTCCTGATGCTCCCTGTGTTCGTTTTCAGAGCATGTGTATCTGTTGTCTTGATGTAATGTACAGCAGAGGATGGTATGGGAGAGTGAAACAGAGATTGCCTGTCCCTTATTCAAGTGATACTATTCTCTGTGTCAAAGGAAACTTTTTCAACATGGCAGTATCAGGTTCAACCATCCACCACAACCAGTGATCCATTTAACGGTCAGACAATTTGAAGTTAATTGGAGTCAAACCCCACAACAACACATGACTTAGTCTCCAAAAACAAGACGCTGGTACTAGGGCTGTGATGGTCATGGAATTTGGGATGATATTAATTGGCTGGCAATGTGACCGTGGGGGGGGGCATATCCTCTCCTCTCCTCTGCTCTTGACTGCCATAGAAATGGAATGAATATAACGGGCATCCCCATTCAAGTCAACGATGTCATAATGGGTGGCCTGGAGGCCATTGCGAGTGTACCCAGAGGAGCAAAGCAGAAGGTAAAAACTCTACAATATGCGCTATGATTTGTTCATTCAACTCAACTGGCATTACAAAAAGTTAATTCCATTGCACGAGCCACATCATTTGAATGAACATTCTACATTACCATAGAAATGATTGCATCACAATACAAGGCAGCCATCGCTAGTGTACGTATGAGGTTCCAATTTCATTCTGTTTCTATGTGTGCTGGTGCTGCATTGTGGGGGGTGTTACCTAGGCAACTGAATACTAGTTTGCCGTTTCAGCAAGTAGCAACAATGTTTTATCACGTTGTCAAGAGTCCATGTTACCGTAGAAACAGACTCAAACCGCACGAATGCCCGGCTGTTCGTTCCACACAATTTGGCTCAGAGCAACAAGGGCTGCTCTGCTCGGACGCAGGCTCAGAGGAACAAGGGCTGCTCTGCCCGGTGGCAGGCTCAGAGGAACAAGGGCTGCTCTGCCCGGTGGCAGGCTCAGAGGAACAAAGGCTGCTCTGCCCGGTGGCAGGCTCAGAGGAACAAGGGCTGCTCTGCTCGGTGGCAGGCTCAGAGCAACAAGGGCTGCTCTGCCCGGTGGCAGGCTCAGAGGAACAAGGGCTGCTCTGCTCGGTGGCAGGCTCAGAGGAACAAGGGCTGCTCTGCCCGGTGGCAGGCTCAGAGGAACAAAGGCTGCTCTGCTCGGTGGCAGGCTCAGAGGAACAAGGGCTGCTCTGCTCGGTGGCAGGCTCAGAGGAACAAGGGCTGCTCTGCCCGGTGGCAGGCTCAGAGGAACAAGGGCTGCTCTGCCCGGTGGCAGGCTCAGAGGAACAAGGGCTGCTCTGCCCGGTGGCAGGCTCAGAGGAACAAGGGCTGCTCTGCTCGGTGGCAGGCTCAGAGGAACAAGGGCTGCTCTGCCCGGTGGCAGGCTCAGAGGAACAAGGGCTGCTCTGCCCGGTGGCAGGCTCAGAGGAACAAGGGCTGCTCTGCCCGGTGGCAGGCTCAGAGGAACAAGGGCTGCTCTGCCCGGTGGCAGGCTCAGAGGAACAAGGGCTGCTCTGCCCGGTGGCAGGCTCAGAGGAACAAGGGCTGCTCTGCCCGGTGGCAGGCTAGGAGGAACAAGGCCCTGGCAGAGACGCATGGCATGGGGTTAGCGTTATCCCTACACATCATGACACGCTGCTAATAAAATACACATTGTGGAGCTTTATACAGGGAGTACCAGATCCATGTACAAGGTATTTGAGGTCGTACATGAAAGCAGGGTGAACTGACTTGACATCAGGATAGATAATAATAATAATAATAAGGTATTTGAGGTAGATATGTACATGAAGGCAGGGTGAACTGACTAGGCCTGGAGATGCTAACAGTGTTTGCTAATTTAGTTACTGTGAGACCGGCGGTCTTTTACATGACAATAACCGTCTGACAAAATGTCATGACTGCCACAACCCTAGGCACGCACGCAACTGTCTCAAGGCTTAAACATCCTTCTTTAACCTGTCTCCTCCCCTCCATTGACACTGAATGAAGTGGATTTAAAAGATGACATCAGTAAGGAATCATGGCTTTCACCTTGATTCACCTAGTTATTCTATGTCATGGAAAGAGCAGGTGTTCCTAATGTTTTGTATAGTCTAGTGTGGTTGCGTAGTTGAGTCAGTGCAGATACTTCCAGTATCATTTAATTGACTATTTAGCAGCCTGGCTATTTAGCACTCTTATGGCTTGGGGGTAGAAGCTGTCTCGGAGCCTGTTGGTCCAACAGCTGATGCTCTTGTACCATTTGCCAGATGGAACTACAGTGAACAGACTATGGCTTGGGTGCCTGGAGTCTGGCAAAATCTCAGGCCTTCCTCTGACACTGCCTGATATAGAGGTCTTGGTTGGTAGGGATGCTTGATACTGGTGTTGGAGCACCTCCGCCACGCTGACCTCCGCCACGCTGACCCTCAACACCTGGGGACCAAGTACACACCCCTGAGTAGGCAACAACACCTCCGCCACGCTGACCCTCAACACCTGGCGACCAAGTACACACCCCTGAGTAGGCAACAACACCTCCGCCACGCTGACCCTCAACACCTGGGGACCAAGTACACACCCCTGAGTAGGCAACAACACCTCCGCCACGCTGACCCTCAACACCTGGGGGCGTCTCCTCAGGAAGTCAGCATCCATTTGCAGAGGGAGGGGTTCAGTCCCAGGGTCCTTAGCTTAGTGATGAGCTTCAACACTATGGTGTTGAATGCTGAAAGTAGTCAATGAACAGCATTCTTACGTAGGTGTTCCTTTGTCCAGGTGGAAATGGACAGTGTGGAGTGCAATAGAGATTGTGTCATTTGTTGGGGCGGTACGCTAATTGGAGTGGGTCTGGGCTGATGGTGTTGTGAGCCATGACCAGACTTTCAAAGTATTTCATTGCTACAGATGTGAGTGCTACGGGGCGTTCTTGGGCAGAGGGACTATTGTTAGGGAGAGGTTGAAAATGTCAGTAAAAAAAAACTTGCCAGCACATACTATGAGTAGGCGTCCTGGTAATCCGGCCTTGTCAATGTTAACCTGTCTACACTACGGGACAGAAATAACCTTAGGGAGGTCAGAGACCTGGCAGTGTGGTGCCAGGACAACAATCTCTCCCTCAACGTCAGCAGTACAAAGTAGCTGATTGTGGACTACAGGAAACAGAGGCCCGCACACTCCCCCATTCACATTGACGAGGCTGTAGTGGAGAGGGTCCAGAGCTTCAAGGTCCTCTGTGTCCACATAACTAAAAAGACAATTTATGCTTGATCCGAAAAATGTGGTTGGAGGCTTCGTATGGAGGGTGTGACGCGATTGCAGAGCTTGCGGAGGCATCACTGTGCACATCACAAATGTTGTGACAATGCGGAGGGCTCCGTATAGCTCCGCATTGACATGATTGGTTGACGGGAGGTCCTGTATAAACACAAAACTCACTTCCTTCACAACAGCTCTGCTCCAAGAAGCGTAAAAAGTATGTTTGCTCTGACAACACCTCTTCCCCCTAACAGGCGGTGGCCGAGGAAGGCCCTAAAACATTGTCAAAGACTCCAGCCACCCAAGTCATCGACTGTTCTCTCTGCTACTGCATGGCAAGCGGTACCGGAGCGCCAGCTCTGGGACCAAGCGGCTCCAGAACAGCTCCTAACCTCAAGCCATCAGACTGCTGAACAGCTCCTAACCTCAATCCATAAGACTGCTGAACAGCTCCTAACCTCAATCCATAATACTGCTGAACAGCTCCTAACCTCAAGCCATTAGACTGCTGAACAGCTCCTAACCTCAAGCCATAAGACTGCTGAACAGCTCCTAACCTCAAGCCATCAGACTGCTGAACAGCTCCTAACCTCAAGCCATCAGACTGCTGAACAGCTCCTAACCTCAAGCCATCAGACTGCTGAACAGCTCCTAACCTCAATCCATAAGACTGCTGAACAGCTCCTAACCTCAAGCCATTAGACTGCTGAACAGCTCCTAACCTCAAGCCATCAGACTGCTGAACAGCTCCTAACCTCAAGCCATCAGACTGCTGAACAGCTCCTAACCTCAAGCCATATGACTGCTGAACAGTTCAGCATAAGACTACCTGTACTATTTCCCTTTGTTGTTGTCGTTGTTGCAATGGCTCTATTTACACTAGCTTGACTCACCTACACACACTACACTGACACTCCAACACACACACACACACACACACATATTACATTGACACTCCAACACACACACACACACACACACACACACACACACACACACACACACACACACACACACATTACATTGACACTCCAATACACACACACACATTACATTGACACTCCAATACACACACACACATTACATTGACACTCCAATACACACACACACACATTACATTGACACTCCAATACACACACACACATTACATTGACACTCCAATACACACACACACACATTACATTGACACTCCAATACACACACACACATATTACATTGACACTCCAATACACACACACACATATTACATTGACACTCCAATACACACACACACACATTACATTGACACTCCAATACACACACACACATATTACATTGACACTCCAATACACACACACACATATTACATTGACACTCCAATACACACACACACACATATTACATTGACACTCCAACACACACACACACACACACACACACACACATATTACATTGACACTCCAACACACACACACACACACATATTACATTGACACTCCAACACACACACACACACTTTAACACTCTTCACATACGCTGCTGCTACTCTGTTTATCTATCCTGATTGCCTTGTCACTTTTATCCCTACCTACCTACAATAGTACATATTACCGTAGACTTTTTTTATGTGTGTGTGTATTGTTAGATACTACCTTTGGAGCTAGGAACACAAGCATTTTGCTACACACATACTAACATAGGATAAATATGTGTATGCAACCGATTTGAATTACCTCAACTCCTATTGTTTTCCTTCTTACTTTGAAAACGCTGCATGGTTGGGATATGGCTCGTAAAGTAAGCATTTCACTGTAAAGTCCACACCTGTTGTATTCTGAGAAATGTGTCAAATAATATTTTATTTGACCTAGGAGGCAATCTGTTGTACAGTCTGTTCTAGAAGCTTAGTGATCCCTTCCCAATGTCATCAACATTGTTTGATACACACACATACAGTACCAGTCAGAAGTTTAGATACACCTACTCGTTTATTTGACATTTTTACTATTTTCTACATTGTAGAATAATACCGACGACGCCAAACTATGAAATAACACATATGGTAACCGAAAAATTGTTAAACAAATCTAAATATATTTGAGTTTCTTCAAAGTAGCCACCCTTTGCCTTCATGACAGCTTTGCACACCCTCCCTGTCATCACCATTGACCCTAGTAGAGGGGTTGAAGATGTGGTCAATGTAAGGTCGTTCATCAGTGCAGAGGTGTTGTAAGACGGCTGTCCCTGTCCTGATTAGTGGCTACTGAAGTTGAGTTGTATGCCTATTTATTACTATGTAAAGGCTCTATTTGTACGTACGTTTGCGAGCGCATGCGCTCGGGGTCTTGTCAGGACCAGCCTCAGTATCAGGGCCAACCTATAAGTTATATTGTTGCCATGGCACCCTACTAGCAGCTATTTTTAGTTTTTGAGAATATTTTAGTTTTAATTGCATATCTGGTGTTTTTGAGCCACAGATTTGAAGATTGACTGGTAGTTTGCCAGCAGCATACCATCCTGTATACCACTGCTGGTTTGCTTCTGAAGCTAAGCAGGGTTGGTCCTGGTCAGTCACTGGATGGGAGAACAGATGCTGCTGGAAGTGGTGTTGGAGGGCCTGTAGGAGGTACTCTTTCCTCTGGTCTAAAAGAATAAAAAATATCCCAATGCCCCAGGGCAGTGATTGGGGAACCTGCCCTGTGTAGGGTGCCGTCTTTCGGGTGGGACATTAAACGGGTGTCCTGACTCTCTGAGGTCATTAAAGATCCCATGGCACTTATCGTAAGAGTAGGGGTGTTAACCCCGGTGTCCTGGCTAAATTCCCAATCTAACCCTCAGACCATCACGGTCACCTAATAATCCCCAGTTAACAATTGGCTCATTCATCCCCCTCCTCTCCCCTGTAACTATTCCCCAGGTCCTTGCTGCAAATGAGAACGTGTTCTCAGTCAACTTACCTGGTAAAATAACGGATAAATAAATAAAATAAATAAAGGTTAACACATTTTTTTGTCTTGGCTTTTGTTTTGAAAAATTAATCTGGACACTACCACATTTTTTGTTTTGTTTCACATGGCTCTTTTGAGAAGATCATTTGAGGAGTGGCTTGAAGCGTGAGAGGAATGGGAGCTGGAGGAATACAGCAGTGCTGAGGCTTGTAGTGAGGACGACTGGCTTCTATTCTAAATTTTGTGTGGTGATCTTTCTGGCGCCCAGAGCTGCTGAGGCATCGCCTAAGAGGGTGTTACACAGAGTGGAAGAGAGCTTTTTTTTGTGTTTTTTTTTATTTTTTTTTGCTCTTGAGCTTTGAGATTCTATGAAAAGCGCTGTAGAATTGTCATCATTACTTTAGCCAGGCTGATGGAGAGAGACCACCAGAGCACTGACTGGACTCAGGGCTGGAGGAGGGGTCAGAGGTCACGGGGTTAGAGGAGGATCAAGGAGAGGGTCATGGGGTCAAAATGGTCAACAGGAAAGACGTAGGGCTCTGACGGGGATGTGACATCATATAATTTTGGACAACAGTAATTGACCAGCCAAATGACCGTGCTCTTTGTAATAGCTGTTCCTCACTGCATGTGCTGCCATAGAAATATAATGAGTAGAACAGGCATCCCCATTCAAGTCTTTAAAAGTATTTTATTAACTGTAACATGCAAAACATGAACATAACAACCAGAGGGATTTCACAAAGAAATGAGAAAAAAATCAAACTAATCCACATTATATCAATTCAAATACAGACATATAGCAAATACATTTAGTTTTGTATATGTTTTAAAGACTCTCTAAATAGTTTTCCAAATCAGATTTTTTTAAATGAAGGGGCTTTATCTTCATAAAATTCGGATTTGTGTATGAAAAATGTTCCTAATAAAATAAAGAGATTTAGGACATACTCACGTTCAATTGTGGAATCGGTGTAGTAAAATAATATGTCGAACTTAGAAATTTCAATGGTTGTTTGAGGCTAAGATATAGTTTTACATCAGTACAGAACACTTCAATATATAAACAGATGCTGGATGCTGCCAGGGCGGCAGGGTTGCCTAGTGGTTAGAGCGTTGGTCTAGTAACCGGAAGGTTTCAAGTTCAAACCCCCGAGCTGACAAGGTAAATAAAAAAATG
The DNA here is from genome assembly GCF_036934945.1 of Oncorhynchus masou masou. Classification (NCBI taxonomy): domain Eukaryota; kingdom Metazoa; phylum Chordata; class Actinopteri; order Salmoniformes; family Salmonidae; genus Oncorhynchus; species Oncorhynchus masou. Next base: position 11,547,488 of record NC_088242.1, read on the forward strand.
GCATAATAAGTGTTCAATAGATTCAGTTTCAGAATCTATGGAATATCTTAAAGATCTCCTTTACTTTATTGGTCACCATGAATTTGTGTGCAGTGAGCCAAATGGCAGGGTAGCCTAGTGGTTAGAGCTTTGGACTAGTAACCGGAAGGTTGCAAGTACAAACCCCCGGGCTGACAAGGTACAAGTCTGTTGTTTTGCCCCTGAACAGGCAGTTAACCCACTGTTCCTAGGCCGTCATTCAAAATAAGAATTTGTTCTTAACTGACTTGCCTGGTTAAATAAAGGTCAAATAAAAAATAAATTAAAAAAAAAAGCATGTGGCCAGTTTACATCAAATGATGAAGCCCAACAAAATATTGCAGAGGGAATAGACTTCCTGTTGAAAATATCCCATAATGAACAATTGTTGAATTTCGTATCTAGTAGACCAATGCCATTCACCTGGATATCGCTTACAATCGGAGATGTTCCAAAATATGCATTATTCTGCAGTAAAGTTTTTATCCCACTAGGTTTAACTTTAATAATCACGTCATATTCCTTGCTTGAAACCTCAAAGTAGTATATTTCCATAAAGTCTCTCCGTGTAAATAGATTCACACTAATATAAACTAATTGGCTGACAAGGACAATGTTTTTCGAGAATCGTTTATGGTTAAATAACATCTTGTTTCTATGTAATATCGACCCATTGTTCCATATAAAACATTTCTGAGGTGAAAAGTTGTGTTTATACAACAAAGCCCAGCACATTACTGCCTGCTTGTGAGTCGCCGACAGTTTCAAAGGAAGTTTACCCTCAATATATGGACATTGTAGTTAAAAATTAAGCCCTTCGAACTTCTGAAAAACAAAATGAGGTATAATATTCCAGAAACAATGAGGATTTTTTTATGTACCTTTTTAAACCAGTTGACCTTTGATATCTGATTGAAGAGCGTGAAATCTAAGACATTTAGACCGCCATCACAAACCCTGTTGGTGATAACATCTCTTTTTATCTTGTGTGGCTTGTTTTTCCATATGACGTTGTACAAAAGCCTATCTAAAGTACAGCAAGTGGATTTGGGAATGTCAATAGATAGGATGCACAAGATAGCCCCTCAGCTTTGGATAAAAGCACCCTTCCTTGAGGACTTAAATCCCTCCTTAACCATGAGGAATTTTTGGGGGGGACAGATTCAGTTACAGGGTTCAAATTAAGATCATTCACAGCCTTAAGATTTTTGGTGATCTTTACACCGAGGTAGGTTACAGTATCTTTTTCACAATATGCTGGATTGACAGCTCTTTTCAAAACAAACATCTCACATTTGGAAATATTTAATGCCAAACCTGAGATTTTGGAGAACTGCTTCCCGATATCCAATGCTAATCTAGCTTGTGACACATTTTTCAAAAAAAGTGAGGTGTCATCCACCAGTTGGGATATCTTGATCTCTCTGGCCTGGAATGTAATGCCTTCAAATGGACTTTTATGAACTAATGAGCATAGAATTTGAGATACTACCAAAAATAAAAAAGGTGAAATTGGACAACCTTGTCGTATTCCTTTGTAAATGTTAAACCTTGAAGATGTTCCATGACAGAGTTTGATACAGCTATTGCCACCATTATACCGAGTTCTAATAGTGTCAACAAAAAAAGATAACATTTCAAATGCTTAAGACAATCAAAGATAAAATTGTGACTTACTGTATCAAATGCGTTCTGAAAATCCAAAAATAGGATAACAGGGAAGTCATCCAATAGATCACAATACTCAACCAAGTCTAACACCAGCCTCAGATTATTAGATATATGGCACCCTTTCATAAACCCTGATTGACATTCATCAATCAGATCATTCAAGCAAGACTTTAACCTTTTTGCAAAGATTAAGGCTATAATTTTGTAGTCGTTATTTAGGAGTGCGATTGGGCGCCAATTATCAATATTTACGAGATCCTTGTGTGGTAAGAGAGACAGGTAAGAGTAAGAGTAATAACCCCTTGCTTCAGAGAGACAGGTAGTTCTCCCTTCTTTGTAGCCTCCTTAAAGGTTAATCCATCACAACCTGGAGATTTTGTTATTTTTTTAACTGAGCAACCCCGTACTGGATGTCCATAATGGATCAATCTTGACAACAAGACCAATTGAATTCTTCACTAACCAAATGAACATTCTCTATAGAATCAAGGAGATCCTTAGTCACTCAAATTGTTATCTAAGGAGTAAAGATTCTCATAAAACTTAGTAGTAAAGTCTGATAACAACTCTCTATCCTCAGTGGTAACCCCATTAATCTGAGTGGTCTGATATCACCTCTCTATCCTCAGTGGTAACCCCATTAATCTGAGTGGTCTGATAACAACTCTCTATCCTCAGTGGTAACCCCATTAATCTGAGTGGTCTGATATCAACTCTCTATCCTCAGTGGTAACCCCATTAATCTTACATTTCCAAAGTGTGTTGACTTCCCCTCTCCTCTTTTCCAAATTAAAAAAGTATCTACTGTTCTTTTTGCCTTTTTCAAGCCATTACTTTCTTGATCTTATGAAAGCTCCTCGAGCCTTTTCCTCATACAGTGTATCTAGTTGCTTCTGTAAATCATTCAATTTAGCTTTCTCCTTAATAAGATCAAGATGCTCAATCTCTGTGATATCCGCAATTGTCTTAGAGTTCAGCTACCTCACATCTTCTTAAAGCAAGCCGTTTTCCATAAGTAATACAGGCTGAGCGGATTTTACATTTCAGCAGTTCTCAATATTTCCCATATTCTGCATTAGATGTAGCTAAACTCCAGTAAACAGATTAGATTCTTAATCACATTTTTTAAATCATCATTCAATAACTATGAGTTATTTAATTTCCAATAACCACCAGAGTATTTACTACCATCATTACGGCACATTCTTACAGTCAACCATATGACTTTATGATCCGTCAGGACTGCAGGCAGTGTTTTTACCTCTACAGTGTTGGGCTCAAGACTAGAGGTTATCACCCACAAATCAATTCTTGATTGTAAAGAACAATCTCTATTACTCCATGTGTATTGTTTCTCTCCAGGGTTTTTAACTCTCCATTTGTAAATTAAGTCCAGGCTTTGGCAGAAATTCACCAACTTGTTCAAACCAATGTTAGGCCTATGGGGCAATCTAGTCTCATTAGAATAAACCATATTAAAATCTCCACCAAATATAATCTGACTGGATGGATATTTTCTCAGAAGACTTTTAAGAATTTCTTCAATTTCCTCTACAAGTAAGTTATTTGAAAAAATGACATTGCCCCACTGATTTTTCTAATAATTATAGTCCTCTTTGCATGAATGTGTTTCTTGAACGAATACAAGATCTGCGTTGCTTTTCTCTTCAACAGGTTTTGTATCCCCCTGGCATTGATTGACATAAACTTCCAAGTCCATATCTATAGAATAGAAAGAAAAATCCTATGCAATCTCAACTCTACCCTCTATAAAAAGTTGCTTCCTATATGTATTAACAAAAGTCTTAACTTGTAAACAGTAACACCATAATTCAAAACTAGAACGCTCAGTTTGCAGTGGGGAAGGAACTACCTTGTAAACCTACCGACAGAACAAATCACCCCGGTCGTATTTCTTTTCCGTGGTGAAAAAGGCTCTGATTCCCCTGTAGTATCCACCTGTAGTAGTATCCACCTGTAGTAGTATCCACCTGTAGTAGTATCCACCTGTAGTAGTATCCACCTGTAGTAGTATCCACCTGTAGTAGTATCCACCTGTAGTAGTATCCACCTGTAGTAGTATCCACCTGTAGTCTTATCCACCTGTAGTCTTATCCACCTGTAGTAGTATCTACCCCTAGTAGTATCCACCCCTAGTAGTATCCACCCCTAGTAGTATCCACCTGTAGTCATATCCACCTGTAGTAGTATCCACCTGTAGTAGAATCCACCTGTAGTAGTATCCACCTGTAGTCTTATCCACCTGTAGTAGTATCCACCTGTAGTCTTATCCACCTGTAGTCTTATCCACCTGTAGTCTTATCCACCTGTAGTCGTATCCACCTGTAGTCGTATCCACCTGTAGTAGTATCCACCTGTAGTAGAATCCACCTGTAGCAGTATCCACCTGTAGTAGTATCCACCTGTAGTAGTATTCACCCTTTCCTTGATTTCGGGCCATTTGTACAAGAGGCCACAACTTTGCCTTTGTTGCCTTGTCTGCTGTAGTCAGGTCCTCACCGACTCTAAATTCTTTCAGTGGTGCTTTCCTTTGCTTTCTTCCAAACTGCATCTCTCGCTGTGCGAAAAGCAAACTGGATGATAATCGAGCGGCTGACAATGGCATCTTGTTTCTTCCCAATACGATGAGCGACAGTCATATCCATCGGGGAAGTCCGGTGCCACACGGTTACAGATGTCTCTTACTAAGCGCTTCACATTCTCATCCTGGTCCTCAGGGACACAGTAAAGCCGTAGACCCACCTTCTCCGGTATCGCTCTGCTTCCAATAAGCGCTCTTGCTCTTGTCTGCGATGGTCTTCTCCTGTGCAGTGCATTTCTCAGAAGTAGCTGTGTTTGCAAGTTTAAGCTTTTCGATAGTCTTGTATGCATGATTGAGAGAGGTCTCGGGGTCATCTATTTTTCATGTGTTTTCGCGTATCATTTTCTCCAGACGATCGGCTCTTTCGTTTATCTTTGCAGAGACGGCATCGATTATGTTGACCTGTAGCTCGCGCAGACAATTCTTTGTGTCTTTTTGGGTGCAGGACTATTGACTGGATTTTCAGAATCAACCGAATGTCCAGAATCCTCCATGTCTTCTCCCGAGGAGTCAGGGGGCGGTTTTTCTCCAATGTTTGAGTGCTCAGCTAGCAACTGCCTTCACCTCCCTTTGCTCTTTTGCACACCTTTTTCTTCCATTTCTCAAAGTTTCAGATAAAATTAGCGGTCAACTAAGCGTTGTTCCCTATTGTGTTTACTATAAGCCAAGTTCCGTTACCTTTTATCCCTCTCAACCTTACTTAAATGTAAGGTTACTCAGAGCAAGCTGAAATCTTGTCTGCACTCGCCGCCATCTTCAGCACCCCTTCTCGTCCCCATTCAAGTCAATGATGACATAACGGCTGGACTGGCGGCTATTGCGAGTGTACCCATAGGAGCAAAGCAGGAAGTAAAAGCAGGACGTGTACCCATCAATATGTGCTGTGATTTGTTGATTCAACTCAACCGACATTACAAAAAAATACATTTTTCATGAGCCACATTCGTTAACATCATTTGAATGAACATTCAAATCAAATGTATTTATGAAGCCCTTTTTACATCAGCAGTCAGTGCTTATACAGAAACCTAAAACCCCAAACAGCAAGCAATTCATCACCATTGAAAGTATTGCATCACAATGCCGGACAGCCATTGCGAGTGTACCCATTAGTTTACCAGTCAAATTGCCAGGGTGCTCCTGCATTGTGGGGGGTGTTTGCTAGGCAACCAAAGTATAGTTTGCTACAACACCCTGCTTGTTCCAGCAACACCCTGCTTGTTCTCCCCCCCACAAACGGTTCTGACATGTTATATTCATCTATGACCGTCGGTTACACGGTAATAGGGTAACTGTGGCAGCCCTAGCAAGACTGTTGTGCTGAAGGTCTGGAACTCTGAATAGATAAGAAATGCATAGACCAGGTCAGCTGCAGAGAGAAGATCAAGGTAAGGGTTGGTGAGGAAGAACAGTCTAGTGGATTGGGGTTCAAACACATTACACAAGGGACGAGGGCCAGGTAACAGAAAGGGTCCCAAAGAAGGTCCAACAATGCAAGCACAAGAGAATTGGTGTGGAGGTGGCTGATCCATCATGGTGAATAGACAGAAATCCTCATCATCATGGTGATAGACACAAACCTCTATACTATACTGAACAAAAATATGAACTCAACATTCAACAATTTCCCATGAACACGTAATAGTCAAATAATAGTGTAAAAGCAGGTAAGCTGGTTCAACTGTTTTTTTTGGCCATTTTCTGGTGAAAAAATGAGTGTGTCGAGCATAACACATCAACGCTGTTACCCATAGACAGTCTAGAAATGTTTTAGTACACAGAACAAAAATTATAAACGTAACATGCAACAATTTCTGAGATTTTATTGAGTTACAGTTCATATAAAGAATCAGTCATTTGAAATATGCCTCATCCAGCTCCGTCGCATAGAACTGATCAGGCTGTTGATTGTTTCCTGTGGAATGTTGTCCCACTCCTCTTCAATGGCTGTGCGAAGTTGCTGGATGTTTGCGGGAACTGGAACACGCTGTCATACACATCCATCCAGAGCATTCCAAACATGCTCAATGGGTGACATGTCTAGTGAGTGTGCAGGCCATGGTAGAACTGGGACATTTTTAGCTTCCTGGAATTATGTGCAGATATTTGTGACATGGGTCCATACATTATCATACTGAAACATGAGGTGATGGCGGAGGATGAATGGCACGACAATGGATCTCTTCGAAGTAGTTCTGTGCATTCAAATTGTCATCAATTTAGAATGCTATTGTGTTCAATTGTATGTATCTTATGCCTGCCTGCCCATACAATAACCACACCACCACCATTGGACACTCTGTTCACAATGCTGAAATCACAGCAAACCGCTCGCCCACACTACTCCATAGACGCCATCTGCCCAGTACAGTTGAAACTGGGATTCATCCGTGAAGAGCACACATCTCCAGTGTGCCTGTGGCCATCGAAGGTGAGCATTTGCCCACTGAAGTCGGTTACGACGCTGAACAGCAGTCAGGTCAAGTCCCTGGTGAGGACGACGAGCACGCAGATGAGCTTCCCTGAGACTCTTTCTGACAGTTTGTGCAGAAATTCTTCAGTTATTACGGACAGACTTCTCCCCATCTTAGCTACTGTTGTATCAATATGTTTTGAACATGACAGTTTACAATCCAGGGTTACTTCAAGCATTCTGAAACTAAACTGCAGCTCTTTAAGTGTTGCAGTCATTTCAGTTACTGTAGTAGCTGACATGTATAGTGTTGAGTCATCCGCATACATAGACACACTGGTAAGGTGCCTAAACAGCTACCCTGGGGAATTCCTGATTATGTTTGTGAGACTTCTATTAAAGAATACCCTCTGTGTTCTGTTAGAACAGCAGATTATGAATGATAATTACAAAAGCTGCACTGAAATCTAACAAGACAGCCCCCACAATCATTTTATCATCTATTTCTCTCAGCCATTCATCAAGTCATTTGTGTAAGTGCTGTGCTTGTTGAGTATCCTTCCCTATAAGCGTGCTGAAAGACTGCTGTCAATTTGTTTACTGTGAAATAGCATTGTATCTGGTCAAATATCATTTTCTTCCCGAAGTAAGGCCATTCTACAGCCAATGTTTGTCTATGGAGATTGCATGGCTGTGGGCTCGATTGTATACACCTGTCAGCAACGGGTGTGGCTGAAATAGCTGAATCCACTCATTTGAATGGGTCTCCACATACTTCTGTGTGTATAGTGTATTTCTGTATCCCCAGGTACTGTAGATGCTTATCCAGGCTTGCCTGTACTTGCCCTATAACATTTCTCATGTTGTCTGCTTGATACGGCTGAGGAAAGACGAAGAGAAAACCTTGTCTGTAGGAGTGGTATACAGTGATTTTGGTATTGTTTGTGCATGTATGGATGTTTTGTTATTGTCTGACAAAAGTGTGTGTGTGTGTGTGTGTGTGTGTGTGTGTGTGTGTGTGAGAGAGAGAGAGAAGTGCTCCTTAGAGAATAGGCCTATATAGTAGTAACTTTAATGAGAATCAGCAGGAAGCTGCTTTTGTAGTCTGTAGAAGCTGCAGCTGCTTTGATCTGCTATGCCCCATGTAGTCTTTGATTCTCCTGACAGGATGTTAGATTCAGAGATGGAGGTTATATTGTAACCCCCAGTACCCTTCATCCGTTCCCTGTTCTGGATGTTTTTAAAGGCTCTTGTCTTGTTCTGATACGCAAAATGGCGATCCTGCGTAGTTGCACTGAGGAATTAGTCGGGGAGCTGCACACTTGTTGGTATTTATAAATTAGGCCTTTTGAAATATCTCCCTTCAGATGGAAGTCACTCAGTCATTTCCAATGGGGGTAATCTATGGTCTTTACTGTGAGGGAGGCCTAGTACCTTAAACGCATAATGTGTAAGGGCAGGGTACATTGAATTAAGGCAGACATTGACAGGAATCCATTCTTCCCAGCTTAGATATGTTGTCCCAGGTTGCGTTTAGGCTACTTTACCTTAGCAGAGATGATGGGAGGTGGGGTAGTCTAGTTATGATGTATGTGGGGGAGGGGAGAGAGGCAAGCTTGTTACCTGGGCACAGGCTTATCTGTTATCAATAAAGTCAGAGGTTCTATTAAGCATAGAACTTAAGAGAACTAGACTAGCTAGTCGTTCCCAGGGTTTGGGACACAGAGTGAATTTCCTCATCACACAAAGTGTACAGTTTCTGGCCTTTTTAGGTCAAATTAGAAAACGTAATGACTTTTCCACTAATAGTTGAGCATGTGCGTGTGACAGACTCCCTACCGTTACTGTTTGGCTCTATTCAGATAATCAGGCGTGTGGGTTAATGCTGATCTTGTAAGATCATCAAGATGTTTTCACATTCTTCGTGTCAGTGGTGACCTCAGACAGTGGTGACCTTAGACAGCTACACACGGCTTGGCCTGGGTGTTGTTTTGCCAATTCAGGATTTCAGCCAATTAACATGGTTACAGTCAGTAGATAGTAGGTCTATACTCTATTTTGGGCTATTGCGCAGATTAGAGGTCGACCAATTTATGATTTTTCAACATCGATACCGATTATTGGAGGACCAAAAAAAGCCAATACCTATTAATTGGCTTAGTTATTAATTAATTATTAATTTATTTTTATTTATTTGTAATAATGACAATTTACAACAATATTGAATGAACACTTTTATTTTAACTTAATTGAATACATCAATCAAATCAACTTAGCCTCAAATAAATAATGAAACATGTTCAATTTGGTTTAAATAATGCAAAAACAAAGTGTTGGAGGAGAAAGTAAAAGTGCAATATGTGCAATGTAAAAAAACTAACGTTTAAGTTCCTCGCTCAGAACATGAGAACATATGAAAGCTGGTGGTTCCTTTTAACATGAGTCTTCAATATTCCCAGGTAAGAAGTTTTAGGTTGAGGTTATTATAGGACTATTTCTCTCTATATCATTTGTATTTCATATACCTTTGACTATTGGATGTTCTTATAGGCACTTTAGTATTGCTAGTGTAACAGTATAGCTTCCGTCCCTCTCCTCGCACCTGGGCTCGAATCAGGAACACATCGACAACAGCCACCCTCAAAGCATTGTTACCCAAAAAGCCGCGGCCCTTGCAGAGCAAGGGGAACAACTACTCCAAGTCTCAGAGCGAGTGACGTTTGAAACGCTATTAGCGTGCACCCGGCTAACTAGCTAGCCATTTCACATCGGTTACAACAGCCTAATCTTGGGAGTTGATAGGCTTGAAATTATAAATAGCTCAATGCTTGAAGCACAGCGAAGAGCTGCTGTCATACGCACAAAAGTGCTGCCTACCATTGCTCAGTCAGACTGCTCTATCAAATATCAAATCATAGACTTAATCATAACATAATAACACACAGAAATATGAGCCTTTGGTCATTAATATGGTAGAATCCGGAAACTATCATTTCAAAAACAAAATGTTTATTCTTTCAATGAAATATGGAACCGCTCCGTATTTTATCTAAGAATGGCATCCCTAAGTTTAAATATTGCTGTTACATTGTACAACCTTCAATGTTAAGTCATAATTATGTACAATTCTGGCAAATTAATTACGGTTTTGTTAGGAATAAATTGACTTCACACAGTTCGCAACGAGCCAGGCGGCCCAAACTGCTGCATATACCCTGACTGCTTGCACGGAACGCAAGAGAAGTGACACAATTTCCCTAAATTATAAGAAATTCATGTTAGCAGGCAATATTAACTAAATATGCAGGTTTAAAAATATATACTTGTGTATTGATTTTAAAGAAAGGCATTGATGTTTATGTTTAGGTACACATTGGTGCAACGACAGTGCTTTTTTCGCGAATGCGCTTGTTATCCTCTTATGGATCCCTAGTGATCCCTTCCCGCTCTAATCCCGTTTGACAACATCCAGTGAAATTGCAGTGCGCCAAATTCAAAAACAGAAATACTCATAATGCAAATTCATGAAACATACAAGTGTTGAACATCAAAATAAAGCTTAACTTCTTCTTAATCCAGCCGCTGTGTCAGATTTCACAAAGGCTTTACGGCGAAAGCCGACCATGAGATTATCTGAGGACAGCGCCCTGCATACAATCACATGAAAATCAGATTTCAACCAGGCAGGTGCGCGACTAAAGTCAGAAATAGCGATATAATTAATGCCTTACCTTTGAAGATCTTCTTCTGTTGGCACTCTAAAATGTCCCAGAAACATCACAAATTGTCCTTTTGTTCGATAATGTCCTTTATGTCCCAAAAATGTCAATTTATTTGGCGCATTTGATTCAGAAATACACCGGTTTCAACTCGCCCAACATGCCTACAAAGTGTCTAATAAATTACCTGTAAACTTGGTCCAAACATTTCAAACAACGTTCCTAATTCATTTCTCAAAAGAAAAACATCGACCAATTTCTAAAGACTGTTGACCTCTAGTGGAAGCCATAGGAACTGCAACCAGGTTTCTCATAAATAGGGTTTCTCTTAGAAAACAAATTAAAAACTGTGACCTAAAAGAAAAATAATCTTGGATGGTTTGTCCTCTGGGTTTTGCCTGCCAAATCAGTTCTGTTATACTCAAAGACATTATTTTAATGAGTGTTTTCTATCCACATCTACCAATTGTATCCTAGCTTCTGGGCATGAGTAACAGGCAGTTTACTTTGGGCACGCTTTTCATGTGGACGTGAAAATAGTGCCCCCTAGCCCAACGAGGTTAAATCATCACCCGTTTGGCGAAGTAGGCTGTGATTCGATGAGAAATTAACAGGCACCGCATCGATTATATGCAAAGCAGGACACTCTAAATAAACTAGTAATATCATCAACCATGTGTAGTTAACTAGTGATTATGTTAAGATTGATTGTTTTTTATAAGATAAGTTTAATGCTAGCTAGCAAATCCTGATTCAATTTTGTTTTATCTTGAGTGTTAAATCAGAACATCAATGAAAATAATATAATAATTATATTATTTTAATCATTATTTTATAAGTCCTCAGCCCTTCTCTGAAGAAGTAGAATTGTTCCCCACTATGATTGGGTTAGTAATCATTTCAGAGTGGCTCTATTTTTCCTCAGCATGCAATTTTTTTCACTGTTTTTTGAATTTCAAAAGCATCTATATGTTCTGAACACAGAACTACTGAACATTTTGAACTCTTATTATGGTGGGGATTTGACAAAATTACAATCACAGTCTTGAATTGGACTCACATTTTGACTCGGTCTCGAACCCCTTGACCCCCCCCTCGGTCTCTCTTTAAATGACTTGATCATAACACTGCAGGTTCGTCTGCAGCTAGTGACCCTACAGTATAGATAGATGATAGTTCTGAGGTAGAATTCAGGCAGCATTGTTTCACCGGACTTGTTTACAGATACACTGCAGAAAAACAACCCAACTAACAGACATGCAAACTAGAATAACCAGGACAAGGTCAAATGAGTTTGGTAGACACATAAACTCTCCTTGAACTCTAAATCTCTTCTCTTTCTCTCCCTTCACTTGTATTCAGATGATTAAGTATTTTCTGGTAATGATGAAGTTATTGTACTGGAACAAAGCCTGTGCTGCTTGTCTGCAACTATACACAGAGACATGCAGAGGACAACGAGAGGACAACGTCTGTGTCCCAAACCGCTCCCTATTCCCTTTATAGTGCAGTGCTTTTTACTACTCTAATGACAAGGAAATAATTATAAACTCATTAAGATGTGGCTTACAGTATGTGTATGATCATGTAGGTTGGGGTAAAAGTGACATGTGCATATTACCTCAACTCCCTCGGACTCCAGCACATTTCCTCTCTACCGGCACTCCTTGTATATAGCCTCGTTATTGTGTAGTCTACACCAGTTGTATTTGGCACACGTGACAATATTTGATTCGATTATTTCCCATGCGTGTGGACCAAAGTGTAAACTGTGTACTTGTCCGAGCGGTGATCTATGTTTGTCCAGCTCTCTACCTCCTTTCCTGTAAAACGCTCTGTCCTTTTGTTAGATTGTCCTTTTGTTAGATTTGTTTTTAAAAAGCAGCAGTTTTTGCCATTGAGGTCATTTGCAGTGTATTTTGAAAAAGCCGATTCTGGTCGATTCTTATTTTTTTGCTTTATTTTGAAGATTGTCTGCTAGGCTATTATTAACCAAAAGTACCTTGTAACATGATTATATTTGTAGATGTTGCAGGCTTCCAGTCGAATGCATCATTTTGGTTTTATTATGTGGGCCGACGTCTTTAACTACAGTAAGAGTAATATGTATTGGTACAGAAGGAGTAGTGATGTGTTCCTGGCTGTGCTCAGGCCTATAGAGACTAAATGGGTGATGAGCAATGATTTTAAGGCTGAAGTGAATAATATAATAAGTGATTTATGGGTGAAGTTAACTTACTCGTCTATATTTAAGCATTAAGGCTTGAATGGTGTGGTATATGGCCAATATACCACGGCTAAGGGCTGTTCTTGGGCACAACGTGGAGTGTCTGGACACAGCCCTTAGCCGTGGTCTATTGGCCATATACCACAACCCCCCAAGGTACCTTATTGCTATTATAAACTGGTTATCAACGTAATTAGAGTAGTAAAAATAAATGTTTTGTCATCAGACCGTATACCACAACTGTCAGCCACTCAGCATACAGGGCCCGAACCGCCCGGTTTATAATTATTATTAGCCTATTATATTTACATATTGCTGGGTTATTCATTCTCTAGCTAACCAATGTTGCTTATACATGTTAGTGATGTATTGTCACCTGAATAAGCGAGAGTGGTTGTCTTGTCCAAATGGAAGAATTCATACTGTAGGCTATTTAAACATGTGGCAAGAATTTGGGAAAATTGTTCTCCGTCAACTAACGAAGGACTAAATTAGTTTAGTCTGACATCTTATTTAAGTGCAAACATGTAAAAAAACATGTATTGTCCCTAAGGCCTGTTGCTGTGAAGAGTCCAGCTGCACCAACAGATCCTCCTTCCATCCATCTGCTCCCCCCTCTTTAAATGACTTGAACACAACACTGCAGGTTTGTCTGCAGACATAGTCTTCTACGATGTCTCTCTGTTTACACTGGCAGGCAGGCAGAGGGGCGGGCAGAGGGGCGGCGGGCAGGCAGAGGGGCGGGTAGAGGGCGGGTGGGCAGGCAGAGGGGGCGGGCAGAGGGGCGGCGGGCAGGCAGAGGGGGCGAGAGGAGAGGGCAGGCGGGCAGGCAGAGGGGCGGGCAGAGGTGCGGGCAGAGGGGCGGGCAAGCAGGCAGAGGGGCGGGTAGAGGGAGGGGGGCGGGCAGGCAGAGGGGCGGGTAGAGGGCGGGCGGGCAGGCAGAGGGGCGAGCAGAGGGGCGGGCGGGCAGGCAGAGGGGCGGGCAGAGGGGCGGGCGGGCAGGCAGAGGGGGGGCGGGCGGGCAGGTAGAGGGGCGGGTAGATGGGCGGGCGGGCAGGTAGAGGGGCGGGCAGGCAGAGGGGCGGGCAGAGGGGCGGGCGGGCAGGCAGAGGGGCGGGTAGATGGGCGGGCGGGCAGGTAGAGGGGCGGGCAGGCAGAGGGGCGGGCAGAGGGGGCAGGCAGGCACACAAACCGTAAAATACTCCACTGGCCTTACATGCCACCTTCTCCATATGCACACTCCAGGGAGAACAATAGCACCTCCTCCCAGCTGCCCACTGCACTGATGCTAGGTTACACGGTCACCACTGATAAATCCATGGTAATTGAAAATCTCAATAAGCATTTCTCAACGGCTGGCTATGCCTTCCTCCTGGCTACTCCAACCCCGGCCAACAGCCCCCCCCCCCCCCCCGCAGCTACTCGCCCAAGCCTCCCAGCTCCTTCACCCAAATCCAGACAGCAGATGTTCTGAAAGAGCTGCAAAACCTGGACCCATACAAATCAGCTGGGCTAGACAATCTGGACCCTCTCCTTCTAAAACTATTTGCCGCCATTGTTGCAACCCCTATTACCAGCCTGTTCAACCTCTCTTTTGTATCGTCTGAGATTCCTAAAGATAGGAAAGCTGCCGCGGTCATCCCCCTCTTCAAAGGGGGTGACACCCTAGACCCAAACTGTTACAGACCTATATCCATCCTGCCCTGCCCTGCCTATCTAAAGTCTTCGAAGGCCAAGTTAATAAACAGATCATTGACCATTTAGAATCCCACCGTACCTTCTCCGCTGTGCAATTCGGTTTCCGAGCCGGTCACAGGTGCATCTCAGCCACGCTCAAGATACTGAACGATATCATAACTGCCATCGATAAAAGACAGTACTGTGCAGCCGTCTTCATCGACCTTATTATTTAAAAAAAAAAAAAAATCGGCAAATCGGCGTCCAAAATCCCGATTGTTATGAAAACTTGAAATCGTCCCTAATTAATCGGCCACCGGTCGACCTCGAGTCCAAACCCATGACTGGAACTGTATGTTATTGTGACTAGCACCACACCTGTAGCCAACCACATAACCTGGCATGGAAATCAATGTCATTCATTTAGCATCTTCTTCAGAGGGAATCACAGGAGCAATTAGGGTGAAGTGCCTTGCTTAAGGGAACATCGATTTAAAAAATATATTTTTAACCTTGTCGACTCAGCGATTCGAACCAGCGACCTTTCGGTTAGTGGCCCAATCGCTAGGCTTCCTGTCACTAGGGCTGTGACGACGCCAGTATCCCAATATTTTTATTTTTATTCATTTTTTTCTTCAGTTTCAGCCCTTTTTAAAACCTGCTGTGTGGAAAATACTGTGTGCTGTAACTTGTTAAATAAATACATGTGACTCTGGATGACAACATAATGATGTTTGTTTCCAACATTAGGGCTGTTTTCCTAAAGAAGTTAAACCTGCTTGGTGTTTTGTTTCATTGCCTCGATACTAACCTGACGTCACTATGTGCTGTGACATGTTTACAGCCAAGCTTTCACACAGACACTGGAAACCAGTCATCTTCCTGCTGCACCAACATAACACACACAGCATTTTAGGTGAGGTGATTGAAGGCCAATGAGGCTTGACTGGGTAAGATTTCACAGTCTCGTTTTCCTCACCTGCTTTTGTACTTGGTGCCAACTCTCAATGGCCCTGTTGTAGCCAGTGTATATCCAACATACCTTTTTTGATGTTGGTATTGTGTTTCCCTGAAGTTCCTAGTGTAGAACACACCCGCAGGCCATGGTGAGTGGTTTTGTGTTTTTGCAGGCAGGGTATTGCATTACAGATGATGATGTTGAGTGTGACGCGCTGTAAGGGGAGACTGACACACACACACAGTCCGTTGAAGATGCAGTAATTTACTGTGCCGTGATGTCAGCCAGAGCTCTCCGCCTTTTAATTGAGAAGGAAGTTTCCAGAGAAAGAATCTCTTCCTCTCTCTCCCCTCTATGTCTGGAATGTTGGCTCATGTTCTAACTAGAACTCTTAAAGGCTCTGTTCTCTTGCTGTCATTGGGGTGGTTTAGGCCCCACTTGGCAAGCTGCCTAATGTGTGTGTGTGTGTGTGTGTGTGTGTGTGTGTGTGTGTGTGTGTGTGTGT
Organism: Oncorhynchus masou masou; assembly: GCF_036934945.1. Taxonomy (NCBI): domain Eukaryota; kingdom Metazoa; phylum Chordata; class Actinopteri; order Salmoniformes; family Salmonidae; genus Oncorhynchus; species Oncorhynchus masou. Next base: position 11,563,278 of record NC_088242.1, read on the forward strand.
GTGTGTGTGTGTGTGTGTGTGTGTGTGTGTGTGTGTGTGTGTGTGTGTACTCGCGCCCAGTGTAAGTGGAACTATCCTGTCACTGTAGAAACATGAAATCATCATGTGAGTGGCTGGCTTATATGGCACACCTCATTTAAACTGCCATGAAGAAATATGATAACGTTTGGTTTTGGGTTTAAAGGGATACTTTGGGATCTACATTACTTCCCCAGAGTCCGCACGCAGAGATAAACAATGGTATCCACGAGTTCATCCGACTCTGGGGAAGCTTTTGCCAAAATCCTGAAGTGTCCCTTTTTTATATCATGGGTCAAAAGCAGTTGGTGAGACAGTAGCCACATTGACAGAGCTGATAGTGAGGAGGAATTCACTGTTAATATTCAGTAGGGATGGAATAGAATAGAAGTTCTGTTTCATTGATTGAAACCAAGAGATCTGTCTGAGGATCAATCTCTTCTACTGTTCACAACAGTGTGTGTGTGTGTGTGTGTGTGTGTGTGTGTGTGTGTGTGTGTGTGCGTGTGTGCGTGTGTGCATGCGTATGGAATACCTAGGATAGGATAAGTAATCCTTCTCACCCCCCCTTAATGATTTAGATGCACTATTGTAAAGTGGCTGTTCCACTGGATGTCAGAAGGTGAATTCACCAATTTGTAAGTCGCTCTGGATAAGAGCGTCTGCTAAATGACTTAAATGTAAATGTAAATGTAATGTGTGTGTGTGTGTGTGTGTGTGTGTGTGTGTGTGTGTGTGTGTGTGTGTGTGTGTGTGTACACACATTCTTGTGCTCGGCCCAGTGAGAGAGAGGCCAGAGTTGGAAGAATGGTCCCTGCTGAATGAGAGACTGTGTATGGGCTCAGTGAGGCTGGAGCTTGGCTCTGAGAGCAGGGCTAGCAGAGGAGTCAATTCCCAGATAGAAGGGCTTTAGATGGGTTGGCTGAGCCTGGAAAGGCCCCTGGAGCTGAGGGGTAGAATGTACAGTAGGGAATGAGTGTAGGAGAGTGGAGGTAGGACTGGATTGATTGATTGAATTAATGAATAAGGATAACGTAACAAAAATGATTGGCTACAGGGAAGTCAGAGAGGAGAAAATATGGGACAAGTACTCTTGTTCCCCAGACATTAATGCCTAGGACAAGTACTCTTGTTCCCCAGACACTAATGCCTAGGACAAGTGGCAATGTGGCTGCTGTGTGGTAAGTCAGCTATTAGGACAGGTAGCCTTGTCCACGGTATGTGCTGTAGCCAATCAATTCCTCTGACTATCCGTATGTGATTGGCATAAGAGCGGACAGGAGTTCGCTGAAGCAACTGATCTGGAGCAGGCTAAGGAGGAGTCTGGTTCAGTTAGGGGGAATTGCTTGCATGGAATAAAAACCCTTTTGTTTTCAGTCAGCTGGCAGAATTTTGTCATAACACTGTATGCAAGAAGCGAGTGGGAGCAACCTCCAGCCATTCTGACATGTTATTTCAGGAACGAGTGATGAAGAAAGAGAGGAACATGTGAGCTCTTGCTGTGAAAACCGAGAGACCCTGCCGTGATGGAAGAACACTAGGCGTTCTGTTGAAAAGACAAATGTCACCAAATCCTTTTTCCATCTCCCCCTCCCTCCTTCCATCCCTTCCCTCTCTCCTTCCATCCCTTCCCTTTCTCCTTCCTTCTCTTTCTCCTTCCATCCATCCCTTTACCCCCCCCCCCTTCTTTGTTTTTCAGAGTTGCTGGGCTCCACAAAGAGGCTCAACATCAACTATCAGGACTTAGATGGGTAAGAGATGTGTGTATGCATGTGTTTCCTAATGAGTGTGAGTCAGTTAGATGGACTCGTGTTTGCATAGTTGAGGTTTATCCTCTCTCTGTACTTATTTGGCTCAAAGGAATGCAATCCATGTCTGTAGAGGAAAAGTTACTCTGGATTTGAATTGATTTGGTCTTTATCGGACGCCTGTTGTGGTCGGTTCTCACTGTAGACTTACCACCCAGTCACACCTGTATGCAGACAGACCAGACACAGTGTGTGTGTGTTTTTCTGTCTGTGTCTGTGTGCGTGTGCATGTTTTTTTTAAGCAAGTGGGGGCATGATAGATGACAGTGATGCCTAAGGACCACAAGGAAGAAGTGGGAGGTGAACAAACAGTGACCAGTCACCCTAAATCAACACTCACTCAGCATGGAGAGAGATAGGGGGAGGGGGGGATTTAAAGGAGCGAAAACAGACAGATGAGACATGGTTGATATGGACGGATGTTTATCTGACTAAGTACCAGGCAGGTCAAAACAATGAAACTTCCAATTTGTAGATCACCAGTTAGATACTGTTAAACACTCCCAAATGGCACCCTTGTCCCTATATAGGGCACTACTTTTAACCAAGACTATAGAGGCCATAGAGGAATAGGGTACTATTTGGGATGCAACCTTACACACTCATACTGAACATGACTTGATCCTAGTTTTATTTATTTAACCTTTATTTAACTAGGCAAGTCCAGTTAAGAACAATTTCTTATTTTACTATGATGGCCTACCCCGGGCCGAACCCTCCCCTAATACGGACGACGCTGAGCCAATCGTGCACCACCCTATGGGACTCCCAATCACTGCCGGTTGTGATATAGCCCGGGATTGAACCACAGTCTGTAGTGACGCCTGTGGCAGTGAGATGCAGTGCCTTAAACCCCTGTACCACTCGAGAGCCCCTATTCCCACCCACCATCACAGATTCACTGCACAAACTTCCCCATGGCAGAATTTTAGATATGAAATAATCCTAGCTTTATTCTGTGGTGTACGGTGTGTGTGGTCCTCTGTAGCTCAGTTGGTAGAGATGGTGGGTTTGATTTGCACGACCACCCAAACGTAAAATATATTCACGCGTGACTCCGCTGTAAGTCGCTTTGATAAAACCATATAAACTCAGCAAAAAAAAGAGCCGTCCTCTCACTGTCAACTGCGATTATTTTCAGCCAACTTAAACATGTGTAAATATTTGTATGAACATAACAAGATTCAACAACTGAGACATAAACTGAACACGTTCCACAGACAAAATCAAAAGTAACAGTCAGTATCTGGTGTGGCCACCAGCTGCATTAAGTACTGCAGTGCATCTCCTCCTCATGGACTGGACCAGTTATTTCTCTGAGATGATATCCCACTCTTCTACGAAGGCACCTGCAAGTTCCTGGACATTTCTGGGGGAATGGCCCTCGCCCTTACCCTCCGATCCAACAGGTCCCAGACGTGCTCAATGGGATTGAGATCCAGGCTCTTCACTGGCCATGGCAGAACACTGACATTCCTGTCTTGCAGGAAATCACGTACAGAACGAGCAGTATGGCTGGTGGAATTGTCATGCTGGAGGGTCATGTCAGGATGAGCCCGCAGGAAGGGGACCACATGAGGGAGGAGGATGTCTTCCCTGTAACGCACAGCGTTGAAATTGACAGCAATGACAATAAGCTCAGTCCGATACTGCTGTGACACACCGATCGATCCCGCTCCAGAGTACAGGCCTCGGTGTAACGCTCATTCCTTCATCGATAAATGCGAATCCGACCATCACCCCTGGTGAGACAAAACCGCGACTCATCAGTGAAGAGCACTGATTGATTTTTTTTAATACATTTTTTCTCCAGCTTGTTGATACTAAATTGTTATGGAGGTTGTTGTTCTTGGCATGCATCTTAAATGGCACCCTATTGCCTGTGTAGTGCACTGCTTTTGACCAGGGCCCATTGTAAGGACTAGGGTGCCATTTGGGATGTACCTTGATCAGTTCGTTCCCAGGTGCTTGGACCTGGTCCTTGGTTTAAGGTTGGGGCTGGAAGGCTGAAGGCTCACCTCCCGTGAAGTCCTCAGTTTAATGTTTAACCCTCTCTGTTTATGGCAGACTCTTTTCACCCTGGACCCCCCCCCCCAACCAGCGGAAAGGGGAAGACCTGTTTCTAAGCCAGAATATTCCCAGCAAATAAGTAGTAGTGTGACAATGGACTTTCCCTCCCTCCCCGTCCCTTCTCTCCTCCCCCCTCTCCCTCTGTGTGTGTCTCCCCCCCTCTTCTCTCTCAGGTTTTCAGCGTTACACCATGCAGCTCTAACAGGCACCACTGAGCTGCTGTCACTACTACTAGAGGCTCATGCCACTGTGGACATCAAAGACGTTAATGGTGAGAGGTTATGAGCTGTTATAAAACTGTTTTGAAACACTTATGAACCATTATAAACAAGTAATACAAGTCATTAATTAAAGGGTAAATCTGTTATTGTAAAAAAAAAAAGACAAAGCGGGCACTCAAAGCGGGCCACTTCTTTTGGTAAATAAAATAAACTATTCCACATTGCCCCATTAATTTTTCAATCTTCTAACTTACCGGCTCTCATCCTCTTTCTCTCTCTCTCTGTCTCTGTCTCTGTCTCTGTCTCTGTCTCTGTCTCTGTCTCTCTCTCTCTCTGTCTCTCTCTGTCTCTCTCTCTCTCTGTCTCTCTTTCTCTCTCTCTCTCTGTCTCTCTTTCTCTCTGTCTCTCTCTCTCTCTCTGTCTCTCTCTCTCTGTCTCTCTCTCTCTGTCTCTCTTTCTCTCTAGGTATGCGTCCACTACATTATGCAGCGTGGCAGGGTAAAGCTGACTCTGTGTTGCTGCTGCTGAGAGCTGGAGCCTCTGTTAACACACTGTCACAGGACGGACACATACCTCTACACCTGTCTGCACAGTACGGACACTACCAGGTGGTGAGTACACATGAACAGACGCATGCGTGCACACACACACAATCCTATTTTCCCTAACCCTTAACGTAAATCTAACCCTAACACTAATTCTAACCTTAACCCTAAATCCCCTAGAAATAGTATTTGACCTTATGGGGACAAATTTTGTTTGTTTACAAACAACTTTGGTTTGTTAACTATTCTTGTGGAAACTTCTGGTCCCCGCAAGAATAGTTAAACCCGACGAGATGCAGACACACACAGACAAATGACTAATTATTCTTTTTTTGATTCCAAGATGGCTTCTTTTGTCTTGTCCCGTGTATATGTCGTTTTCTTCGTATATATTTAGTGTATATATATATTTTTTTTAAATCTCAATTTCCATCTACGGACTGAACATACTCTCCTGCAACCCGCCTCACCCAATCTGGTCCGCATCTGCTATTTTTTATACTTTAGAACCCCCATCAGCAGCTAGCCAGCTACTAGCTAGTAGTCAGTTAACTACTGCTAGCGGTCATCACAGTTAACTCGGATATCAGCCCAGTCAATTCCTGTCGGCCTGCACAGCGCAATATCAATCCTGAGCATATCGGACTGCTTTTTCTCTACCACATCTCCGGATTCCTACCCCAAACTATGAATCTTTACACCGGATCATCGCAGCTAGCTAGCTGCTATCCGAGTGGCTACTCCTGGCTAATGTCTCTGTCCCGAAGCAAGAACCAGTTAGCCTGAAGCTAGCCTCTTTTGCCAATTGGCCTGGACCCTTTACTGCCGCCACTGAGCCCCACCAATCTATCACGACTGGTCTGCCGACGTAACTGTACGAGGTGGTTTCAACAGGCTCTTCCGTTGCAACGCCCCCGTAGGCCATTCTGCTAGCCTGCTAACCCCGGCCCGCTAGCTGTCTGAATCGCCTCGTCTCCAGCTTGCCTAGTTACTCACTGGACCCTATGATCACTCGGCTACACATGCCTAATGTCAATATGCCTTGTCTATTGCTGTTTTGGTTAGGGATTATTGTCTTATTTCACTGTAGAGCCTCCAGCCTTAGCTATCATTTTTGTTCCACCTCCCTCCCACACATGCGGTGACCTCACCTGGCTTAAATGGTGCCTCTAGAGGCAAAACCTCTCTCATCGTCACTCAATGCCTAGGTTTACATCCACTGTACTCACACCCTACCATACCCTTGTCTGTACATTATGCCTTGAATCTATTCTTCCGCACCCAGAAATCTGCTCCTTTTACTCTCTGTTCCGAATACACTAGACGACCAGTTCTTATAGCCTTTAGCAGTACCCTTTTCCTACTCCTCCTCTGTTCCTCTGGTGATGTAGAGGTTAACCCCTGCAGCCCCCAGCACCACTCCAATCGACCAGGCACTCTCATTTGTTGACTTCTGTAACCGTAAAAGCCTTGGTTTCATGCATGTTAATGTTAGAAGCCTCCTCCCTTAGTTTATTTTATTCATTGCTTTAGCACACTCTGCCAACCCGGATGTACGAGCCGTGTCTGAATCCTGGCTTAGGAAGGCCACCAAAAACCCTGACATTTCCATTCCTCACCATTCCTCACCATCTTAAATAAGCATGCCCCATTCAACCTTGGTTCACCCCAGACTTGACTGCCCTTGACCAGCATAAAAACATCCTGTGGTATTCTGCATTAGCATTGAATAGCCCCCGCGATATGCAACTTTCCAGGGAAGTCAGGAACCAATATACTCAGTCAGTTAGGAAGCAGAGGCTAGCTTCTTCAAACAGAAATTTGCATCCTGTAACACTAATTCACAGAAGTTTTGGGACACTGTAAAATCTATTGAGAATAAGAGCACATCCTCCCAGCTGCCCACTGCATTGAGGATAGGAAACACTGACACCACTGATAAATCTACGATAATCGATTATTTCACTAAGCATTTTTTTTTACGACTGGCCATGCTTTCCACCTGGCTACCCCTACCCCGGCCAACATCTCAGCACCCCCTGCAGCAACTTTCCCAAGCCCGCCCCGCTTCTCCTTCACCCAAGTCCAGACAGCTGATGTTCTTGCAACCCCTATTACTATTCATCCTCTTTCATATCGTCTGAGATCCCCAAAGATTGGACATCTGCCATGGTCATCCTCTTCAAAGGGGGAGACACTGTAGACCCAAACTGTCATAGACCTATATCCATCCTGCCCTGCCTTTCTAAAATGTTCGAAAGCCAAGTTACCAAACAGATCACCGACCATTTCGAATCCCACCGGACCTTCTCCACTATGCAATCCGGTTTGCCGAGCTGGTCATGGGTGTACTTCAGCCACACTCAAGGTCCTAAACGATATCATAACCGCCATCGATAAAAGACAGTACTGTGAAGCCGTCTTCATCGACCTGGCTAAGGCTTTCGACTCTGTCAATCACCGCATTCTTATCGGCAGACTCTACAGCCTCGGTTTCTCAAATGACTGCCTCGCCTGGTTCAAAAACTACTTCTCAGATAGTGTGTCAAATCAGAGGGCCTGTTGCCCGGACCTCTGGCAGTCTCTATGGGGGTCTAGAAGAAAAAAATAAATGCACACCTATTAAGACGAGGTGCTGGTTAGCGAAGTAGAAACTTGAAAATAAAAGAGAGCCGCACACTCTAGGAGCTCAGATGCAAAAATGTAATACCAACATTTCGACAGCCAAGCTGTCTTCATCAGGGTATGCTGATGTACCCTGATGAAGACAGCTTGGCTGTCGAAACGTTGGTATTACATTTTTGCATCTGAGCTCCTAGAGTGTGTGGCTCTCTTTTATTTTCAAGTCTCTATGGGGGTGCCACAGGGTTCAAGGTTTGGGCCGACTCTTTTCTCTGCATATATCAATGATGTCGCTCTTGCTGCTGGTGATTCTCTGATCCACCTCTACGCAGACGACACGATTCTGTATACATCTGGCCCTTCTTTGGACACTGTGCTAACAAACCTTAAAACGATCTTCAAAGCCATACAACACTCCTTCCGTGGCCTCCAACTGCTCTTAAATGCTAGTAAAACTAAATGCATGCTCTTCAACCGATTTCTGCCCGCACCCTGCTGCCTGACTAGCATCACTACTCTGGACGGTTCTGACTTAGAATATGTGGACAACTACAAATACCTAGGGGTCTGGTTAGACTGTAAACCCTCCTTCCAGACTCACATTAAGCATCTCCAATCCAAAATTAAATCTAGAATCGGCTTCCTATTTTGCAACAAAGCCTCCTTCACTCATGCTGCCAAACATACCCTCGTAAAACTGACCATCCGACCGATCCTGAACTTCGGCGATGTAATTGACAAAATAGCCTTCAAGACTCTACTCAGCAAACTGGATGTAGTCTATCACAGTGCCATCCGTTTTCTCACCAAAGCCCCATATACTACCCACCACTGCGACCTGTATGCTCTCGTTGGCTGGCCCTCACTACATATTCGTAGCCAAACCCACTGGCTCCAGGTAATCTATAAGTCTTTGTTAGGTAAATCCCCACCTTATCTCAGCTCACTGGTCGCCATAGCAACACCCACCTGCAGCACGTGCTCCAGCAGGTATATTTCACTGGTCATCCCCAAAGCCAACACTTCCTTTGGCCGCCTTTCCTTCCAGTTCTCTGTTGCCAATGGCTGGAACGAATTGCAAAAATCACTGAAGCTGGAGTCTTATATCTCCCTCTCTAACTTTAAGCATCAGCTGTCAGAGCAGCTTACCGATAGCTGTGTACAGGCACAGTGAATCTGTAAATAGCACAACCAACTACCTCATCCCCATGTTTTCTTTTGTTGCTCTTTTGCACTCCAGTATCTCTACTTGCACATCATCATCTGCACATCTATCACTCTTGTGTTAATGCTAAATCGTAATTATTTTGCCTCTATGGCCTATTTATTGCCTTACCTCTCTATTCTTCTACATTTGCACACACTGTACATATATTTTTCTATTGTGTTATTGACAGTATGTTTGTTTATGTGTAACTCTGTGTTGTTGTTTGTGTCGCACTGCTATGCTTTATCTTGGCCAGGTCGCAGTTGTAAATGAGAACTTGTTCTCAACTAGCCAACCTGGTTAAATAAAGGTTCAAAAAAATAAAAAGAATAATCAACTCAGAGAGATGGTTCAATATTTGTCCGGACTACACACAGGTAAGAATCAGTGAGTGTCTCTATAGTGTTTCCAGGTGTGTGTGTGTGTGTGTGTGTGTGTGTGTGTGTGTGTGTGTGTGTTAGGGGTCAGTGAGTGAAAGATACTACATGATGTGATCAGGTCAGCAATGGATCTTATAACACATTCCCTGAGTGAAGTATTGAGACTAACTGGGAAGGAGAAGGAATGTGTGTATTTAGTGTCTTTAACACCCAGGTAGTGGGTCTACCTGAGAGGTGGGTTCACACACACACACAGCAGCATACCTGGTCATGGAGAGTTCTGAGGTATTGTATTGTGTGTGACAAAGCAGGGACAGAAACAAAGCCAGAGGTATTTCTCTGTAATAGAAGCCCCTGTTAGGACTGGTGCTGGTGTCGCCCTGAGGATCTCACGTCTCTGTAGAAGAAGATAAACCACAGAGATGCTTTAGGGAAGGGTGTTTTCTTGTGCATCTATTTAAGGGTGATATTTATTCATGCTTTATCTCCTTTTTTCTCCCTCTCTGTCTTTATCTCTCTCCCTCTGTTTCTCTCTGTCTCTCTTTCTCCGTCCCCCCCTCTCTCTCTATCCCCCCTCTCTCTCTCTCTATCCCACCTCTCTCCCCTCTCTCCTCTCTCCTCCTCTCCTCTCTCTCTCTATCCCCCTCTCTCCTCTCTCCCCTCTCCCCTCTCTCCTCTCTCTCTATCCCCCCTCTCTCCCCTCTCTCCTCCTCTCCTCTCTCTCTATCCCCCCTCTCTCCTCCTCTCCTCTCTCTCTCTATCCCCCTCTCTCCTCTCCCCTCTCCCCCTCTCCTCTCTCTATCCCCCCTCCTCTCCCTCTCTCTCCTCTCTATCCCCCCTCTCTCTCTCCTCTCTCTCTATCCCCCTCTCTCCCCCTCTCTCTATCCCCCCCTCTCTCTCCTCTCTCTCTCTCTCTCTCTCTCTCTCTCTATCTATCCCCCCTCTCTCTCTATCCCTCTCTCTCTCTCTCTATCCCTCTCTCTCTCTCTCTCTCTCCTCTCTCTCTATCCCCCCCTCCCCTCTATCCCCCCTCCCCCTCTCTCTATCCCCCCCCCTCTCTCTATCCCCCTCTCCCCTCCCTCTCTCTCTCTATCCCCCTCTCCCCTCTCTCTCTCTCCCCTCTCTCTCTCCCTCTATCCCCCCTCTCCCCTCTCTCTCTCTCTCTATCCCCCTCTCCCCTCTCTCTATCTCTCTCTCTCCCCTCTCTCTCTCCCCCCTCTCCCCCTCTCTCTATCCTCCCCTCTCTCTCTCTCTCTCTCTCTCTCTCCTCTCTCTCTCTCTCTATCCCCCTCCCTCTCTCCCTCTCCCCTCTCTCTATCCCCCCCCTCTCCTCCTCTATCCCCCTCTCCCCTCTCTCTCCCCCCTCTCTCTCTCTCTCTCTCTCTCTCTCTCTCTCTCTCTCTCTCTCTCTCTCTCTCTCTCTCCTCCCTCTATCCCCCTCTCCCTCTCTATCCCCCTCTCCCCTCTCCCCTCCCTATCCCCCTCTCCCCTCCCCTCTCTCTATCCCCCTCTCCCCCTCTCTCTCTCTCTCTCTCTATCCCCCTCTCCCCTCTCTCTATCCCCCCTCTCCCCCTCTCTATCTATCCCCCCTCTCCCCTCCCCCTCCCTCTCCCTCTCTCTATCCCCCCTCTCCCTCTCTCTCTCTCTCTCTCTATCCCCCTCTCTCTCTCTCTATCCCCCTCTCTCCCCTCTCTCTATCTATCCCCCTCTCCCCTCCCCTATCCCCCCCCTCCCCCTCCCTCTCTCTCTATCCCCCTCTCTCCCCTCTCTCTATCTCTCCCCTCTCCCCCTCTCTCTATCCCCCTCTCCCTCTCTCTCTCTCTCTCCCTATCCCCCCTCCCCTCTCCCCCCTCTATCCCCCCTCTCTCTCTCTCTCTCTCTCTCTCTCTCTCTCTATCTATCCCCCTCTCCCCTCTCTCTATCCCCCCTCTCTCCCCTCCCCCTCTCCTCTCCCCTCTCTCTGCATCAGTCTGAGATGTTACTCCAGCACCAGTCTAATCCCTGTCTGGTGAACAAGGCCAACAAGACTCCTCTGGACCTGGCCTGTGAGTTTGGCAGACTCGAGGTGAGTCAAGTTTCAAGTTTTGTACAGGATACACATGGTATACATCATCCAACTAATTACTTACTTGCAGGTTCCTTCGCGACAATGAAACAACAGTACGAAATAATACAAAATAATAATATGAATATAAAATAAATGGCTTAGTAGAATATAATAACTTTTTATCGTAAGTATAATACAGGAAAGCACAATTAATAGTCCAAAATGTACACATGTATTGGGGAAGGGGGATGGGGGGACAGTGTATATATTGAGCAGTATAATAAGAGTCTGGTAGCAGCAGGTGTGTGTGTGTAGCACGGAAGGCTGGTGGGCAGATAGAATTTTACTTCTGGTTGATGGAGATGATGGATGGGTTGGCTTTCATGTGTTTGATACGGTTCCATTCATTCCGTTCTAGCCAATGAGACCGTCCTCCTATATATCCACCCACCAGCCTGCTCTGGTGTGTAAAGTGCATTATTTTCATATATATATGAATTTTCATATGAATATATATACAGTGTATATATATATATATATATATTAGTTAATATACTGTAGCTATGTGCTGTACTATACCTCCCTCTTTAATCCACACCTTCACACACACAAGAGTGATCAAAGGCCAGTATAAGTGGTTATGTGTGTGGAGTGTGTGTCCTGTACATATGTGTGTGTGTGTGTGTGTGTGTGTGTGTGTTTGTGTGTGTGTGTGTGTGTGTGTGGAGTGTGTGTGTGGAATGTGGTTGCAAAGGGTCTGAAATTTTGCGGGAAAATTCATCAAAAAAGTTAGCGGAAAACAGTGAACCTTTTTTGTGGGATACACACACGGCAATTCTAGGTCATGTGGTATATTTTTGTTAAACTATCCCCAATTCAATGGAATTGCAACCCTCTGCATGCACAGTGCATTATTCCATCACATGTGCAGTGTACTCTTCCATCACAAGATCTTACACACTAATGAGATGCTATTGAGCCCACACTACTACACTGTCTGAGCCAAGGACTACGTGTTTTTGGTAAGTTTTCATTACAATACTGGGTGAATATATTTCATATGACATACATGATTTTTTGTTCACTAGTAGCCTACATAAAAGTGTGTTTTTAAATTATTTCTAAGTTGTTAACATTTTCTGCTAGTTAGTTTTCGCTACCATGTGGGTTTTAGCTTGCTTGAGCCTGCTAACTGAGGAGTGTTAATTCACCTGTTTCCATACATGTTTAATTTAAAACTTATCTTACAAAGTAGTTGTTTAATCTAACTGCTTAACTTTTTATCTGTACATGGAATTGTTTTGGGGGTTTTTCAATTTTATTTCTAATCTTTACAGGAAAATGCCACGGGCACTATCTGATGTGTGGAGACATTTCACTGCAGCTAATGTAGAAGGAAAAACTGTGTACATTTGCAAATACTGTGCCAAATCATATGGGAAGAATGCAACAAAGATGCAGAATCTGGCCAAGTGCATAAAGTTCCCTCTGCGCTCACAACAAGCAACCTCTGACAAAAGTCATTCTTCTATTCGAGGTGAAAATGATGAATCAGACACCCTTTCGACAGCAACAGCTCATGGTCCTCCTGGAATCAGAAGTTTTTTTGACTCAATGGAGGAACGTAGTCAGAGAAATGCAGATGAATGTCTTGCTCGAGCTGTGTATGCAACTGGTTCACCTCTGATGCTCAAAGGCAATGTGTATTGGAAGAGATTCCTGAATGTTCTTCGCCCAGCATTCACCCCTCCAACCAGACATGCTTTATATACTAATTTGCTGGAGGCAGAGTTCAAGTGAAGGAAGGTCAAGCAAATCGTAGAGAAAGCAGACTGTATTGCAATCATCTCTGATGGGTGGTTGTGACGTAGAAGTCCGTCACTGGCCGCGGGCAGCATTTGGTTCTTTAACGCACACACATATTCATCACTCCTCCCTGCGCCATTATAAGATAAGTTAACAATGTGGGTCGACACACAAATTAACTTCTGTCTTGGTGCATGCATTTCACACTTGTCAATGTTCATATTTGAGAGATACAATAATTATTATACTTATCAATGTTGTGGATGAGCGCATTGTTTGTTTGTTCTGTTCCTCTCTCTCCATCGCTGTAGCTTCCGGGTATGCTGGAAAAGGACCCGAGCTAAGGGAATTGGGTTGGCTTTATAGTGCCTGTCCCAAATGGCTCATAAATGCATATGGGCATATTGAAAGATATTGTCAGTAGTGATGTAATGTATTAAATGTTATGTTGGGATATTGTTTAAAACTGTGTTGCAATGTATATCCTTTAGTATGTTTAGTTCATGGAAAATGTAGGTTTCTATTGTTAATTGATTAATTATTTAGGGTTAATTGTTCTGAGGGGAGGGGCTAGCCCTACAAAAGGAGCCTCTCTTTCAGTCATGGAGAGGCAGTTTGGATTGAGCTGTGGATGGGGCAGCATTGTTTTTAAGCTGTCCCATAAGGTAGACGTTGATGGCAGTACTGTTGTTTTTTGTTCCGGACTCACTTGTAAATAAACACCTTTGCACAGAAGAACTTTTGCGGTTCCGCCATCTTTTTTATTTGGATAGAGGTTAGGTTATCCAGTTTAGCCTTCTGGCCTACTCTACGTGACAGTGGTCGAACGTTCGTGGGCATGGAATAATTAACTAAATCATCTCCACCCCTCAACCAGTATTCTACAAGAGCACAGACACAAGGGACAACAGACATACCGGTCTCTACATTGCAGATGAGCTGAAGGCAGTAATCAATGACCTTGGACCACAGAAGGTATTTGTACTGGTGACAGACAATGCTGCGAACATTATGGCTGCTTGGTCTAAAGTGGAGGAGTCCTACCCTCACATCACACCCATTGGCTGTGCTGCTCATGCATTGAATCTGCTCCTCAAGGACATCATGGCACTGAAAACCATAGATACTTTCTACAAGAGAGCCAAGGAAATGGTTCGGTACGGGAAGGGTCATCAAGCTATAGCAGCAATCTACCTCACCAAGCAGAGTGAGAAGAATAAGAGCACCACATTGAAGTTGCCCAGCAACACACTTTGGGGTGGTGTTGTCATCATATTTGACAGTCTCCTGGAGGGGAAGGAGGCTCCAAGAAATGGCCATATCACAGTCTGCCGATATGGACAGCCCCATCAAGAGGATCCTCCTGGATGATGTATTTTGGGAGAGAGTGAAGCAGCCTAAATCATATTGCAATAGCCATTGCATGGATTGAGGGAGACAATGCCATCCTTTCTGATGTTCAGACTCTGCTTGTAGATAGATGTACAGTAGTTCCTCTTTTAATAGTTACACCGCGGGACTTAGAGGTACCCAGCGTCACGGCTGCATTGCTCCAGACCACCACCAGGGGGAGTTAGTGCTCATTATGTATTTGGTTCCCAAGGTTTTTATATGACCAATCGTATCGAGTGGTTCCAATGACAAATTTAACACGAGCCACCCGTCCCTGGCGACTTTCTTCAGCAAAGATGGCTGACAAACATTATGGGAGAAGCAAATGTAAGTAGTTACAACGTCGTAACGACTCAAGCAAAACATTTACAATTGAGAGGAATATGTTATTTAATGTAGAGACAAACGATTATGCATATTTTCTGTCAAAGTTCATTTACAAAAATCACTATTTAGCAAGTTAGCTGACTAGCTAACATTAGCCAGCTAACTAGCTGGTGTAATGACATGAGTATGAAATTATAATTTGTGTTGTTTAATGTTTTAGGGACTCCTGGGAAAACCAGCAAACCAGGCTGTCTTCTTTGGAAACAGTGGATGCAAAGAATCTAGCTAGCTGAAGCATTTACTGCAAATTGAATGTACAATTGTGTAAGCTTACCTTGCTGTGCAGCTGAAGTAACATATCTAGCTAACTATTTCCTTGCTTATTGTGTAGTGGAGGATAAAAAATAACTGTATGCCTATGGATGTGTAGCCAGCTACAGTATGTAGCCGGGCTGTGTGCCTATGGATGTGTAGCTAGCTACAGTATGTAGCCGGTCTGTGTGCCTATGGATGTGTCGCTAGCTACAGTATGTAGCCGGGCTGTGTGCCTATGGATGTGTAGCTAGCTACAGTATGTAGCCGGGCTGTGTGCCTATGGATGTGTAGCCAGCTACAGTATGTAGCCGGGCTGTGTGCCTATGGATGTGTAGCTAGCTACAGTATGTAGCCGATCTGTGTGCCTATGGATATGTAGCTAGCTACAGTATATAGCCGGGCTGTGTGCCTATGAATGTGTAGCTAGCTACAGTATATAGCCGATCTGTATATGGACCCTAAAATGTTCTGAACTAATATTCATACCAATCTATGAACCTCAGCTATCATAGTTGTATCAACTTCAAGTCTGAATGGCATTAATGATAGAGTGGATTGAGTAGAATATACTAACTTTATTGTGCCAAGGATGCAAGTCCTATATACATACTGCATTTATTATCACTCATGAGATCCACACTCTGTGTTGTCTGTTCACACTGCTATGCTTTATCTTGGCCAGGTCGCAGTTGTAAATGAGAACTTGTTCTCAACTAGCCTACCTGGTTAAATAAAGGTGAAATAAAATAAAAAATAAAAAATTGTAGCCTGAACATTGAATATATTAACTGATCATGTACTTTTCCTTGGCAATAAAGGTGCAGTTCGGGTATGAATCTCTGGCATTCTTTTTCAGTCATATCCAATACCAGGTGTATCAAACTCCATTATTTGAATGATGCCATGACTGCATACATGTATTACAGATATACACTTCAACAGTGTTTACCACTCCTGCTCCTGGGACATCAATGGTTACACATTGTAACTATGCAAAAGACTAGAAACATGATTTAAGTCAAGGCTGATTTGTAATTCATATATACAGAAAAAAAACTATGCATATTTAACTCCCTTCATCTGCATTAATCTGAGGACACAGGATAGTATTTTAATGAGATACTTAATTTCAACCCGTGGCGAATGTGAAACGCTTTATTGAAAGAAGTTCATTAGGTGTTATAAGTACATAATACATGCATTATAATTATGATAATTGTAATATTATATTATATATACACGTTCAATCTGTACTTTAATGCACATATGATGTGCATTATAAAACGAGGAAGAAAGACGAGGTGGGGGGAGAGGTGTAGAAGACAGAAAGGGAAAGAGGTAAGAACAGAGGCAGACAACATATGATTAATGAATTACAGTGCTACTCTAATATTCTCTCAGTTCATCACAATTACAGCGTTTCTAGCGGTGTCCTCTAACCAGCCTTGGGCCCCCAGTTGGCCCTTAGGTTATCTTCGAGCGGGTGAGGTGGCGATGACGGGACTGGCTTCCTCTCTCACATCAAAACATACCTGCAGACGAGAGCCAGATGGAGAGAGAGAGATGGAATGATTAAGCCTTGTTTTTTTATTTATTCTAATGCGATCCGTCATCATAATCATCAGGAGGTGAAATGCAAAACTGACCTTGGATCATTAACCTCTGGGACAACTACATCTCTATCTGTATTTCAATGTAAAGCATCTCTTTAATAATACTTCCTGATGAACCGACCAAGTGACCTCTCACCTATGATCATGCTGTGCCCTCTATGTCAGCCAGTTCAGATGCGGGAGAGGTTCACCAAAACAGCTGATGTAACCTAGAGGATTTAGGGAGAAGGGGGAGAGGGATGAAGTGAAGGAGAGAGACTGTTGTGTGTGTGGTCTCACCTGGTGTCCACACTCAGTGGCTGCAGAGTGCGTTATGCTGAAAAACAGACATATGACGACAACCAATAGAAGATAATGCCATTATTAGACATAAATACCACTTGAAGCTTGATGATGACTTGATAATTTGAATCCGTTGTGTAGTGCTAAGGCAAGAGCTGGTGAGGTGTCAGGTTCGCCTCTGTACTTAAAGGGGGATTATTCCAGCTCTCTGAAATGCTGCAGATCTGCCTGCAGATGAGGTAGGAACACATATCCCACACAGAAGAGGTGGATAGAATTCGACAGGTCAAGGTAGCCGTCTTCCTCCAAACTGTGCAGCAAGTTGTAGTACTGACATGTCACAGCACTCCAAACATCTAGATGGTGTTTATGTGGTGTAAATCTGAAAAGGTTTTTTGATGAATGCATGTGAGACAGGTTCCATGTACAAAAAGACAGGAAACGAGAAAACGAACACAGAACAGTTTAATTACCTCTGGTTATGGACAGAGGTCATTTTGCCAGCAATAAAGCTTCCACAGCCTGTTCCTCAGACAGTGAATATCTACATTTTCCACCCCTTGATCAGCTCGCACTCTGAAAGTAAAGAAAACAGCGTATGTTTTTGTAGATATGAAAACAATAACTGAGATATGACCGTTCAATCTAAAGCAGCAGATGTCATTTTCAGGATACGTCAATACAACACAGAAAGCTGAACACCAGACTGGTATTGTGGTTGTGCATGATGGGAATGATGTCATAGGTGATGGGAAATATGTGACATGTATACAAAATAATATACTTCCTTGAAAATCCATCTATACCAGTATCTTGAAAAAAATCATTGGAATTAAAAGTGAAATGTTTAACATATTAACCTGATTCATTATTTATGTATTACCAGTTGATCAAGAACAAGTCATACATCATTGAAAATGTGTCTACGAATAACAAAGTTAAAATAACTTCTTAGATTTGATGGAGACATTATACATCTTAGTACCTTGTTAATTTATGATTTGTACCAATGTTTACGAGAGACGGGAGCAGGGCAGAGTATTTTTGCCGAGCAATGCAACGAAGCCTCATCATTCTGGCAATGATACCTGCGCCGTTTACACGCTGCAGAGACTCCCTAACTCTTCCCCATTGTACACGATGGCCCGTTGCTCTGAGACTTCTTCTGACCATTCTAAAGCCTGCATTGGGGATCCTTGCCTGAATGGCCCTGACTTTCTGCTCTAACTCTTCATCTGACAAATCAGAATAGTATTCACTGACAGACATATTGTGTTCTTTCATCCTTCTGGAAAAAGCTAAGCATTACACTGTCATGAAATATGATTATATATCGACTGAAACAAATAGGACATGGCCTGCTTATGAGTTGCCATGAAAGATGAATTCAACTGAAAATGACGAGTACAGGCGTTCGTAGCTAAATGCTTTTGGTTAGCTTGAGAATAATACATTTGCAAGCCTCCCCCTTTTTCCTCCAAACACAGTTATATTTTTGTTTCATCAGACCAGAGGACATTTCTCCAAAAGTGCGATCTTTGTCCCCATGTGCAGTAGTAGTTTGGCTTTTTTATGACGGTTTTGGAGCAGTGGCTTCTTCCTTGCTGAGCGGCCTTTCAGTTTATGTCGATATAGGACTCATTTTACTGTGGATATAGATACTTTTGTACCTGTTTTCTCCAGCATCTTCACAAGGTCCTTTGTTGCTGTTCTGGGATTGTTTTCACATTTCGCACCAAAGTGCGTTCATCTCTAGGAGACAGAACACTCCTCCTTCCTGAGCTGTATAATGGCTGAGTGGTCCCATGGTGTTTATATTTGCGTACTGTTGTTTGTACAAATGAACGTGGTACCTTCAGGACTTTTGGAGATTGCTCCCAAGGATTAACCAGACTTGTCGAGGTCTACCATTTTTTTGGTCTTGGCTGATTTCTGTTGATTTTCTAATGACGTCAACCAAAGAGGCACTGAGTTTGAAGGTAGGCCTTGAAATACATCCACTGGTACACCTCCAATTGACTCAAATGATGTCAATTAGCCAGCTTCAGAAGCTTCTAAAGCCATGACGTAATTTTCTGGAATTTTCCAAGCTGTTTAAAGTCAACTTAGTGTATGTAAACTTCAGACCCACTGGAATTGTGCTACAGTGAATTATAAGTGAAATAATCTGTCTGTAAACAATTGTTGGAAAATTACTTGTGTCATGCACAAAGTAGATGTCCTAACCGACTTGCCAAAACTATAGTTTGTTAACAAGAAATTTGTGGAGTGGTTGAAGAACGAGTTTTAATGACTCCAATGTGTGTGTGTGTGTGTGTGTGTGTGGAGTTTGTTTGTGTGGAGTGTACGTGTGTTTGTGGAGTGTGTGTTTGTGTGGAGTGTGTCTCAGAGAGGGTCTGTGTTGGATAGAGGTGTAGGTCTCTGTCAAACATCACACAGAGCTCAGATTAACTACCAACTAAAGTAAACCTGTTTCTGCTAATGGGGCATGGGTTTCAGTTCTGCTCTCTGGACAGGCAAGGACACACACACACACACACACACACACTGATATATTGTACACAGACACACAGATAAACACACACACACTCACACACTGATGTATTGTACACACATCCTACAAAATCCATTTAAATTCCTTTTACTAGTGTATGTTTCTCTGTCACAGTTATGGCTGTCTTGTCATTAAATGTATAGCTGCCCCAGTAATTAAGATTTAGCCAAAGTTGAATTTGCAAACACATGCACACAAACACACACACACACACATGCCTGTGTAGTCTTCTGGCCCTGTGAATTGCAGAACAGGCTGAGTCAGTTAAGGTCTTTGTTACTGTAGTTCTCTCTGTCTCTCTCTCTCTGTCTCTCTCTCTCTGTCTTTCTTTCTCTCTCTCTCTGTCTCTCTCTCTGTCTTTCTCTCTCTCTCTCTCTCTCTCTCTGTCTCTGTATTCCTTTCTCTCTCTCTCACTCTTCCTTTCTCTCACACTTCCTCTCTCTCACTCTCTCTCTATCACACTCTCTCTCCCCTTCCTTCCTTCTTTTCTCTCTCTCTCTCTCTCTCTCTCTCTATCTCTCTCACTTCCTTTCTCTCACACACTTTCTCTCTTACTCTCACTTCCTTTCTCTCACACACATTCTCTCTCTCTCTCCCTCACACTCTCTCTCTCTCTCTTTTCCTTCCTTCCTTCCTTCCTTCCTTCCTTCCTTCCTTCCTTCCTTTATTGGAATGGGAAATATATGTTAACATAGCCAAAGCAAGTGAAGAAGATAATAGAAACTAACAGTAAACATTACACTCACAGAAGTTCCAAATGAATAAGGACATGTTAAATGTCATAATATGTCTATATACAGTGTTGTAACGATGTGCAAATAAATATGTGCTGTATTTACGATGGTGTTTGTTCTCTCTCTCTCTGTGTTAAGGTCTTTGTTACTGTGGTCGCCCCCCCCCCCCCCCCCCATCTAGTTACTGTAGCAGGGGTATCTTTAGACAGCCAGTGCGTGGACAGTTGCTGGGCAGGGTTTATGTGGCCCCATAAAATATACATGTATGTAATACACTAAATAAATGTATCCATTTGGGCTTTCAATGATACTAAGCTCATCTTTCTGTTTTTATGTCTCTCTCTCTTTCACTCTTTTACTCTTCACTGCATCTATACCTCTACACCCTTCTCTCTCTCCTCTCTCATCTCTCATCTCTCCTCTCTCTCTCTCATCTCTCTCTCTCTCAGGTTGCTCAATTGTTATTGAACAGCAACATGGTGGTAGCTCTGTTGGAGGGGGAGGGGCTAGACGGTTTAGACAATGCCTCCTCCAACACGCCCCTTCACCTGGCCGCTCGCAACGGACACAAAGACATCATCAGGTGAGAGGAGTGACTGTCCCTGACCGTGTGTGTGTGTGTGTGTGTGTGTGTGTGTGTGTGTGTGTGTGTGTGTGTGTGTGTGTGTGTGTGTGTGTGTGTGTGTGTTGACGTTGCGTAACTGGGATCTCCGCCCTCGAACCCCATAACCTCGAGTTTCTGACACGCTGTTAATGATTCCCATCCGCCTTAAATCACCACATTCCCTGGATAAGCCTTCCCTCCATCCCTCTTACACATTCTGCTTCTGTTGGGGAATGTGGCTGCCATATTCTATATGGGAGGGAGAGAAGACTTTTCTACCTTCTCCAATACATTTGTGAGGCTTTGGTTCATCGTACAGATTTCTGGCACTTTAGTGGTTGCTTTTGTTGTGGATGGAGGGATGAAATATCTGGTCAGCAGGATATAAGGTCTTAGAAAAGTCTGTTTGCAGCCTCCCTTTCACTTCAGCTCAGTGTGATTATTAAACCAATTTTAAAGATGATGAGTTTACCAGCTATCCTTCACTTTACTTCCCCTCCTCTCCTCTCTCCTTCTCCTCCTCTCCTTTCATCTCCTTCTCCTCCTCCTCTCCTTTCATCTCCTCTCCTTCTCCTCCTCTCCTTTCATCTCCTCCTTCTCCTCCTCTCCTCATCTCCTCCTTCTCCTCCTCTCCTCATCTCCTCCTTCTCCTCCTCTCCTTTCATCTCCTCTCTCCTTCTCCGCCTCTCCTCATCTCCTCCTTCTCCTCCTCTCCTTTCATCTCCTCTCTCCTTCTCCGCCTCTCCTCATCTCCTCCTTCTCCTCCTCCTCTCCTTTCATCTCCTTCTCCTCCTCCTCTCCTTTCATCTCCTTCTCCTCCTCCTCTCCTTTCATCTCCTCTCCTTCTCCTCCTCTCCTCATCTCCTCTCCTTCTCCTCCTCCTCTCCTTTCATCTCCTTCTCCGCCTCTCCTCATCTCCTCTCCTTCTCCTCCTCCTCCTCTCCTTTCATCTCCTCTATCCTTCTCCTCCTCTCCTTTTATCTCCTCCCCCTCTCCTTTTATCTCCTCCTCCTCTTCTCCTTCTCCTCCTCCCCCTTTCATTTTTCTCCTTTTTTCTTTTTCTACTCCTCACCTCTTCTCTTCCCTCTCCTCGTCCTCTCCCTTCTCTCTCTCTCCTTCCTCTTATTTTCCCTCTCCTCCATCTTTCTCCTCTGCCCTTCTCTCCTCTCCTCCTCTATCTCCTCTACCCTCTCCTTCACTCCCTTATACTCCCGGTGGTGTGGGAGTCTGTGAATCATCTCTCTGACGTTCCATCCCCGTACCAGGCATGTGTCCTAAATCGCACCATAATCCCCACATAGTGCACAACGTTGTGTCTCTAGTCAAAAGTAGAGCATCCGGTAGGGAATAGTGTACCACATGGGATGCCAGCCCAGATGTGCTCCTCCACACACAGCTGTCTGGATCTGATGCTCTACGCATTCCTACAGCTGGGCCCCTCTGTCTGTGTCTGTCTGTGTGTGTGTTTGTGTGTGTGTTAAACTTCCTGTCTGTGTTTGTCCCGTCTCAGGGTGCTACTGGAGGCTGGTATAGACATCAACAGAACGACTCAGGCTGGCACCTGTCTGCACGAGGCTGCCCTCTACGGCAAGACTGAAGTAGTGTGTCTGCTGCTGGACGTAAGACCAACACTACCGTCTAACTCTATACTGGCATACGTCCCAAATTACACCCTATTCCCTGTTTAGTGCACTACTTTTGACAAGGGGACCTAGTATAGCGAATATGTTGACTTTTGTGACGTGTTCACTTAGCGATCTCCTGAGGATCTTAAAACCTTGTTAGTGTGTTTTTGTTTCATCTGAACTTTAATATGAGCTATTCTATAGACATCACGACAGTTGTCTGACCCATGAAGACTGGCACCCAGACTAAGGCTGGATAGTCACACTCACAATAGAAGTACTGCACAGAGTGTGTTGTTTTTGAAAAGGGGAGAGTTTTTTGTTCTTTAATAAGGGATGTGGTTGACACACACTATATATTCAAAAGTATGTGGACACCCCTTACAATTTGTGGATTTGGCTATTTCAGCCACACCCGTTGCTGACAGGGGTATACAATCAAGCACACAGCCATGCAATCTCCATAGACAAACATTGTCATTAGAACGGCTTTACTGAAGAGCTCAGTGACTCAACATGGCATCGTCATAGGCTGCCACCTTTCCAACAAGTCAGTTCGTCAAATTTCTGCCCTGCTAAAGCTTCCCCGGTGAACAGTAAGTTCTGTTATTGGGAAGTGGAAACGTCTAGGAGCAACAACGGCTCAGCAACAAAGTGGTCAACATGTGCAATGCCTGGTTCGCAGTCGGTGTTACAATTCATCCCAAAGGTTTTTTCAGGATCGGTGTGGAAGAACTTGACTGGCCTGCACATAGCCCTGACCTCAACCTCATTGAACACCTTTGGGATGAATTGGTACACCGACTGTGAGCCAGGCCTGATTGCCCAACATCAGTGCCCGACCTCACTAATGCTCTTGTGGCTGAATGGAAGCAAGTCCCTGCAGCAATGTTCCAACATCTAGTGGAAAGCCTTCCCAGAAGAGTGGAGGCTGTTACAGCAGCAAGTGGGGACCAACTCCATATTAATACCCATGATTTTGGAATTAGTTGTTCGACGAGAAGGTGTCCACGTACTTTTGACCATGTAGCGTCGCTTCAGTTGGGGGAGAGTGTGTGTGTGTGTGTGTGTGTGTGTGTGTGTGTGTGTGCTTGCATGTGTGTGTGTGTGTTTGAGATTAACTCTGTGTGTGCGTGTGTGTGTGTGTGCTTGCATATGTGTGTGTTGGAGATTAACTCTGTGAGTGTGTGTGTGTGTGTGTGCTTGCATATGTGTGTGTTGGAGATTAACTCTGTGTGTGTGTGTGTGCGTGTGTGTGTGTGTGTGCTTGCATATGTGTGTGTTGGAGATTAACTCTGTGTGTGTGTGTGTGTGCGTGTGTGTGTGTGTGCTTGCATATGTGTGTGTTGGAGATTAACTCTGTGCGTGTGTGTGTGTGTGCTTGCATATGTGTGTGTTGGAGATTAACTCTGTGTGTGTGTGCGTGTGTGTGTGTGTGCTTGCATGTGTGTGTGTTTGAGATTAACTCTGTGTGTGTGTGTGTGTGCTTGCATATGTGTGTGTTGTGTGTGTGTGTGTGTGCTTGCATATGTGTGTGCTTGCATATGTGTGTGTGTCTAGATTAACTCTGTGTGTGTGTGTGTGTGTGTGTGTGTGTTGCATATGTGTGTGTTGGAGATTACTCTGTGCGTGTGTGTGTGTGTGTGTGTGTGCTTGCATATGTGTGTGTTGGAGTGTGTGTGTGTGTGTGTGCGTGTGTGTGTGTGTGCTTGCATATGTGTGTGTTGATTAACTCTGTGTGTGTGTGTGTGTGTGTGTGTGTGCTTGCATATGTGTGTGTTGGAGATTATGTGTGTGTGTGTGTGCTTGCATAGATTAACTCTGTGTGTGCGTGTGTGTGTGTGTGCTTGCATATGTGTGTGTTGGAGATTAACTCTGTGCGTGTGTGTGTGTGTGTGTGTGTGCTTGCATATGTGTGTGTTGGAGATTAACTCTGTGTGTGTGTGTGCGTGTGTGTGTGTGTGCTTGCATATGTGTGTGTTGGAGATTAACTCTGTGTGTGTCCGTCCACCTAGGCTGGTATTGATGTGAATCTGCGTGACACCTACAACCAGACAGCTCTGGACAACGTCAACCAGTTCACCACCTCATCAGCCAGCAAGGACATCAAGACAATACTACGAGGTCTCCTCTCCTACAGGCAGATGTTACTATGTTGGATTTCTGGACCTGTCGTTCCCCTGTGTATTTCCCCAGGGTGGTTTATGTATTGTTCTCTATGCATTCTCCTGTTGACATTTCCCCACGTTATTCACCCAGGACTATCAAGACTGCTTTGTTGGTAAACATTCTGATTTAGTCTTAATGTAATTATCTCTGTCTCTCTCTGTCTGTCTCTCTCTGTCACTTTCTCTCTCTCTCTCGCTGTCTCTCTCTCTCGCTGTCTCTCTCTCTGTCTCTCTCTCTCTCTCTGTCTCTCTCTCTCGCTCTCTCTCTGTCTGCTTGTCTCCCTGTCTAGAAGCGTTAGGGTCTCTCCAGGTGAGAGCTGTGAAGGACTACTGGAACCTTCATGACCCTACAGCCCTCAACCTCCGTGCTGGAGACCTCATCATGGTTTGTGTTCATGCCTCAACATATACAATCCCATTTGTTCCTGCTCTTTAGGCAGATAGAGCTGCTCTCAGAACAAGATTGAACAAGAAGAACTGCTATTCTGATGTAGCTGTGTTGTGAGGGGTAATTTGATGGACTTGTGAATTTGTTTTTACAGGTCTGTTTGGGGTTATGGTTGGTGTGAGTTATTTTAGAAGTGTCTGAGGATAATTTG